>NW_020653850.1:21554274-21626295 GCF_003589595.1 Hyposmocoma kahamanoa | reverse complement strand
CACACACACACACACACACACACACACACACACACACACAAAATTTAGTCCGTCTTTAGAATTTTCTTGCCTACTTATAAGTTTTTATTACTATTCTTCTTAACTTTTGCAAAGCTTCTCCGAGCTGGAATTAATAAGAGGAGTAATTAACCTTAGCCTCGAGAGAGGGTGGCCAAATTACTTTTAGGCTATTGATCAGCGCCATCTAGAAATAAGACCAAATTTTGACCTTTTTCAGAGTTACGATCTGTAATATGGAGATTGGTTAGCAGTCTTCTTGTGTTATTGTTCCATGGTAATAATAACATTTAAACTATTTAAAACTTTTATCAACCGTCTCTCACTTTCAATACCATTTTCGGCAAAGGTTTTAAACAAACATTCTTATGGTTATAAAAAAATTAAAAGCCATGAGATCCGTTTACAAGATACATATTTGAACGATGCGCAGTGTCAGGTTTCGGGTGTCGGGTTACGTCGAAGTGACAACACCGCGTTAAGACTGTTAGTATTAAACAAACGAGTTTATTATGCAAATTGTTAAATAATTACTATTCAGTTTTAACGATATGCTGTGCACAAGTGAAATGCACTTGCAGTATAGGTATAATAGTTAACATTTTTAATTTCATTTAACTGAGGCAGTTAGTTAAGTTTTAAGACAGTAGAGCTCCTTCAAAGAGTTCGTCCAGGAAAGTAAAGGTGCTGGTGAAATTATAGGCACATGAGACTTGTCAACTTATACCAGGGTGACGAACGCAGTGGCAGTGCCCCACAGATCTTCTCTTACGTATTTACACCGTTTATAATAATTTAATATTCATTGACTTACAAATAAATGGACGACGGGTCTAATACAAAAACCACGAAAAAAATGTCCCAAGTCAACCTATTTAAACGTAGTGACATGTAAAGGAATATGAAAAAGCTAAAACGTTGAATTTAAATTGTAATGTCATCGCAGTACTGTCTAATTTTGCTTGCTTCGCTGTCAGTCGAACAAACGAAGACTAGAGCGTGACTGACGCTCTGTATACGATTTTAACGCCCTATAAGTTCGGACACTTTTTAGCGCGGACCAGACGTCCATACAATTGTAAGTCAATGTTAATATTATTATATTTAATGAATGATATGAATGAATGATATTTTAGTAGCAATAGAGCTCCTTGTGAAAGAGTTCGTCTAGAGAAGTACTGCCACCTTACCTATTTTATGCCGCCAAGCAGTAATGTAAGCATTACTGTGTTCCGGTTTTTAAGGGTAGGGGTGCTGGCGAAATTACAGGCACGTGAGATTTATCAACCTGTCTCTGGGTGTCGGGCGCAGTGGCAGTGCCCCTCAGATTTTTGTGATTTAAAGCTGAGTGGCGGGTTGATTGGGATTTATTCCACTGCCCATATCGATGGGTCCTAAGTATAAGGGCCAAACTAACAATTAGATCATTTTCACTTCTTTGTGGGAAATGCTTCATTTTATTATAAAATGAACCGGAACACAGTAATGCGTGTTCCGGTTTTGAAGGGTAAGGGTGCTGGTGAAATTACAGGCACATGGGAACTGGTCAACTTACGTCTCAGGGTTACCATCAGGCGCACGACTTGTCCGTCCCGTCACGTGATATTATACAAAAAAAACGTTTTTTTATTAAAAAAACCGACCTCAAAGTTTGCTTATCCGTTTTCGACGTGTTCATTACATCTATTTACCAAGTTTGATTGAAGTCGGTTAACGGGAAGTGGGTGAAATCGATTCGTCTCCTAATTTACCACCCTTATATGTAAATATTTTCTTTTTAATTATTTTCTTTCGAACAAAAAAGTATCATCAAAATCGTTTCACAAATGTCAGAGTTATCGCGTAACATACACACAAAAAATTAGAGTCGAATTGAGAACCTCCTCCTTTTTAAAGTCGGTTAAAAAAACTTCATTTTAGTAGGGTTACCGTGAGTTTCATTTCAAACGGACAGTTTACTTTTGAAGAAAAAAAAAATTATTTGCGACCAAAAGTTGTTTGTCAACAACTTACCGTTACTTCGTTTAAAGTTATCGTCACTCAATAAAACATTTAACTTATATATTTACGATGCAGTATTTAAACAAAAGCCATTATAGATTACATATCTGTAAAAACGGGTAGTGCCGCCAGACGGTTCGGGTTTCACGAAAATTAACGTCAGTCTGACAGGGCTGACGCAAAATGGAGTCAGATAACGCAGGGCCGGTTTACTAGAGACGAGCATTAATTATACTAGGATCATATTCAACAAGCGAGCTGAGCTCCACGATTACAGAGAGGGGAAAATAATCTTTTTTTTGTTTTTATTCATTGGTAGTTGATAGAATTTTAAGTGGTGCATTTTTAATCGATTATAAACATTTATTACGTAAATAATCTGGTTTTCATAATTATCATCAACACCAGCCGATTAAAATCAAAAGATTAAAAAAAATGCACTCAATAGTGGGATGATTTAGTTTCCTTCTTAAAGGTCTGGCCAGATGCTACTCAGGACCGAGAACAAAAGCAAAAGAGAGTAGAGGCTTTTGCCCAGCAGTGGCAGCAACATTAAATCCAATAAACCTGATTTACCTAATTTGCTACCCTTCGAAGTGGAATATTTGCTTCTAATTTAAATGGGACCAATAAAAATTAATTAAAAAAATTACCAGCAAAACAAAAAAAAGACAGTCGATTTGAGAAGCTCCTCCTATTTTTGAAATCGGTTAAAAAAACATAAAATAGCTAATGTTATAAATTGTCTTGTAAAATAATAATTCGTCTTCAATTTAATAAAGATCAAAACATGAATCAATGTTAGAAAGCAAAAGGTTCTAGCGTTACTCATTGTGTAATTAAGAGTAGAGAATGTGAATTATTTTTGCATAAAAATGGCGGAGGCGGCGAAGAAACACCAGGGCTCGGTTTACGCTTAAATTAACGACGATACCGGCTCCAGTGTCGAAAACTTAAAATAATTAAAACGGGCGATTGAAACCTCCGACGTTAGGCATGTTCTCAAATTATGTAATTAAAAATATTTTAATGAAATCCAAAAAAGTGTAATATTATGTGTCGAACAGTGTCATGTTCTATGTATTTACGGAGAAGTAGGAATTTTCATTGGAAGGTGTATTCGATGAAAAATATTAAGCGTAATTATCCACGTGAAAAAATATACAGGGTGTCCGGTAAAGAATGGATAAGTCTGAAATGCGTTATAGCAGAGCTTATGAACGTTCAAAAAAATATATGAAGAAAAATATATCCCATGTAGTACCTAAGAAACACGAAAGTAAATCGTTAGCTATTTTTAAAGTGAGAGTTACGGAGCATTATTTATGTACTATTCCATCCATATCTTAGGCATTATATTATAAAATATGTATTTACCTTAGTATTTACATAATTTCTAACAATTTAATATTATACATAAGAAAAAAAGAAATATAAAAATAATTTAATATTATTATATTATTTTTATATATTTTTTTTCTTTTTTGTTGTGAACATAATATGCCCGTTCTTTTAGTTATAGTGTCCTGTATTTAGGTCTGCAGGAAGAAATTTCTATTAGCAATAAGCAGAACCTTTTGTTTTTTATTTCCCTTGTATTCTTTGTGACTTGTTGTATTTTTCCTGTACAATAAACAATTAAATAAATAAATAAGACATTTTTTTTTAATTTATTTGTTTTCACCTTATTTTACGTTTTTGTACACCACGACTACAAGTTAATCAATTCGTTCGGTTTTTTGGTGTCATAATATTCTACATTAACTGTGCCAATAGATAGGCAGTAAATAGTATGATTAACTATGGCTCTTAAATTTAAAAAAAGCTTTATTTTATTTTTCAGTGTGTTTAAGCGTCTTTGATGTAAAAAAAAATTATGATAACCTGATAATTTAATGGAAGACGTGTCCGAGGAGCTGAAGGAATCCCATTGGTTACAAAATGATGGCACAGTTAATGTAGAATATTATGACACCAAAAAACCGAAGGGATTGATTAACTTATAGTCGTGGTGTACGAAAACGTAAAGGTGAAAATAATTAAATTTAAAGAAAAAATATATATCTTAGGTATTACATGGGATGTATTTTTCTTTATATATTTTTTTTAATGTTCATAAGCTATACTATAAGGCATTTCAGGCTTATCCATTCTTTACCGGACAGCCTGTATACCAGCTGGTCCTCACGAAATCAGTTAAATAAGGTTACATATGAGCAAAGTTTAGATATAGATGTAATAGATTTCACACTCAAACACAAATAATCTGGAATTCCCTACCTGTGGACTTGTTCCCCGAACGCTATAACTTACTACACCTTTTCAAGGCGAGAGTGAATAGGCATCATTTAGGTGTGCATGCTACACCGTCGACCTCAGCGTCACTTTCCATCAGGTGAGATAGAGGTTCAATGCGCATTTAGCTATTTTTTATAATCCAGAAATCTATGTTTCATATGAAGCGTACTACACTTGAAATCGTCATATCGATTAAACTCCACTCCTCATTCGTAATACAGATTCTAGGGTTGCTCTTTCTAAATATATATTTGATTTTTTTTATCATTTGCAATTAGATCCAAACTACATGCAAGAGCTAAACGGGTCACAACCACGAGTTTTTCCATCCAAGTATGCAGAAGCTGTGTAATAACTCTTAGTATAAAATTTTTATTTCACTAGTTTTAAACCTCATAAATTTTAAATAATTTAAAAAGATTTAAAATTAAGGCGGTTATCACACTGCATCGCGCCCCGCGACGGAGCGCGAGACGCGGAATCACGCGCGCGGTGGCGGAGACGCAGATCTGTGTCAACGCGCGGGGGCAGCGGTCTAGCGACCCCGCGCCACTCAAAGTACTCGCTTCGTAGTTGATCGCCGTAGTGATTGCACATGTAGCTGAGATCCTTCTTTAACAAGAATGGTTAATAATACAGAACTCATTCAGGACGCTGCAGTTATACGATCGATTGTTTTTGTTTACTCAAATAAAAAGACACCGAAGATAACATTCAACTTCATTACAAAGATTTAAGAAAAAATGAAGATTAATTTTTCAACTACACACGAATGTCAACTGAATCCTTTGATTATTTGTTAGGGAACATCCGAACGACAATTACTGGAATAGACACAAATTGATTAAAAATAATAGGTAGTGCGAGGCGCAGTGTGCCATACCCTGCGGTTCGCCGCGCCGAGAAGCGTTGTCAGTGTATTCGACGGCGCGTGTTTTCCATACAAACTGAAGTACTTCAGTACAACGTTAAAAAACGCAGCTCCGCGCTCCGTAGCGGGACGCGGTGCAGTGTGTTAATCGACTAATCTGCGCTTAAAGTACTCGCTTCGTAGTTGATCGCCGTAGTGATTGTATATATAGCCAAGATCCTTCTTTGACAAAAAGGGCGCGTTCAAATTAGCTGCTGTTAGCCGCGCTGCAGCAGCGCTGCCGCGCGATTGTCACTTTTCATACAATTTCTAGACGCGCTGCAGCAGCGCTAATTTGAACGCGCCGGAATGGTTAATAATACAGAACTCAACCAATCAGGACGCTGTATTTATATTGTCTATTTGGTTTTTGTTTACTCAAATAAAAAGACACCGAAGATATTGGATACAACCCTTGTTACGAACCAGATCGATAAATGGATAATTTCAACTTCACTACAAAGATTTAAGAAAATACGATGATAAATTTGGTCGATTTTCAATAGCAAATATAAATTTATCGACGTCGAGTTTTATTGTAGAAAACTGAACATGTCCCTAAGCTTAAAAATCTGCGCGGTAGTGCGGAGCGCAGTGTGCCATACCCTGCAGTCCGCCGCTCCACTCCGCGCGGAGAAGCGTTGTCAGTGTATTCGACGGCGCGTGTTTTCCATACAAACTGAGGTTATTCAGTACAACGTTAAAAAACGCAGCTCCGCGCTCGGTCGCGGGGCGCAGTGTAGTGTGATAATCGCCTAAGACGTTAAAATTTCTACTGCAAGGCGGTAATGTGAGCATTACAGCAATCCTATTTTGAAGGGTAAGGATGCTGGCGAAATCACACTCACATGCGAGTTGTCAACTTATGTATCAGGGTGACGGGCGCAGTGGACACGCCTGTCCACTGTCGCTTACCACCAGGTGTACGACTTGTTCCTCCCGTCACTCGATATCATAAAAAAACTAAAATGTTAAAACAATTCAAATAAAGTAAAGTGGAAATGCCATAATCGAGCAAGAAAGTGCGCAAGTTTGTTTTTGTTCATTCGAGGTAAACATTACTTTTCAGAGCATACTGTACCCACGTCTCTTTACGCAAGCACCTTGTGGGCAAAATACACTCAGAGAGAGAGAATACAATGCTCTACGTGTGCAATACAACAACGCGTTCAGGGTGCTGTTGAGCAACTAACAATAGTATAAGTAACTATGTATATAAACTAACACCAGTGATCCAAGATGTTACAAATTATAATTACAACTTTTTTATAAAAAAAAAACACCTCAAAAGTTCGTGGAATTACCTAATTTGCCAAGTTTTATTGAAATCGGTTACCGGGAAGTGAGTGAAACCGGATTCATCTCCTAGTTTGCCACCCTTATTTTGTTCAAATGGGAAAAAAAGAATCATCAAAACCAGTTCACAAATGGAGTAATCACATACGTACAAAAAAACTACAGTCGAATTAAGAGCCTCCTCCCTTTTCGAAGTCGGTTAAAAACGCTTATTATTATTACGCATATCTATTTTAGACACTCGCCTCTCCCATGGCCTAAAAGATTATTGTAATGTCTAGCGCTTTAACTAACAATTACACTAAGAAATCTTCTACAAACTCCATTTTTACAAGACATCAGTTTGTAGAGTTTGTGTCCGGTTCTAGAAACATGAGAAGGTGGTAAGATGATACGGAACTAAAAGCGACCGTCCCAAATGTAGCTGTACTACCATTGAGTTCAAATTTCGGAAGGGGTATTGATTGATTGTGAAGATATTAATTTTAAAACGAGTTCTGATTCAATGGGACTTCAATTACACCCTATACATCTAGTTGTACACTATAACAAATGCGCGCTTTGTACCCATTGAATTTTTTGAGAAGTCTGATAAATAATTATTTGTAATTTTTAAGTTTTTATTAAATGTCACGATATTTGACAAGGTAACCTATCACAAACTCGATTTTTTTTCCGAAATGACGTTTGTTCGAATTTTCATTACACCGAAAACCGAATTATGACGAAACCGTTGTTCTTTCAGTATATGTTGGATGTTTATCGCAAAGACACGATTAGGTTCGGTTAGGTTAGGTTAAGTCAGGTTTAAAAGAAAAAACATTTTCCTCTCAAAGTTACTTTCGGGGTTATGAAAATTCGAGTTAACGTTATTTCCGGAAAATGTCATTTCGAACCACTGACTGATAAGTAACAATTTGAAAGCCATGATATTCAATTATTTTTGTGAAATTACTAAACTTTTTTTATAATATCAAGTAACGGGACGAATAAGTCGTGCGCCTGATGGCAAGCTACACGCCTGTCCATAAGAGATCGCAAAGACCTGAGGGGCACCGCCACTGCGCCCGTCACCCTGGGACATAACTTGACAAGTCCCATGTGCCTGTAATTCATAAGCACCCTTACCCTTCAAAACCGGAACACAGTAATGCTGACATTACCGCTTGGCGGCAGAAATAGGGTGGCAGTACTACACTAGACGAACTCTTTCACAAGGAGTTTTACTGTTATTGGTAGCTGCTGGTAGCTGTAAAGCTAAGTGATGAAATAGATTTCTCACAACAAGGATCTGCAACAAGCACATAGAAAAATTCGTAAGGTCTGTTAGTTCGTTCCCTCGAATGCGTTCATTCGAAGGAATTTTTTTTTAGTGTTCGGATCTTTGTATTAAAACAAAAAAGTTAAAACCTGTTCTAGTGTAGTTTGTACCAGCTATTGACTGTTCTTTTACTTGCAAAATATATATATAAATCATTTAAAATGTATAATTGTTGTCAAGTCTGATAATTGTCCGCAGCGAATGTCCATGTATGAAGATGGAATCTGAAAAACAGCTTGTAGTGCTGAGGCTCTGTCCTTTTCATTAAAACTAGATTCCACTACATTTCCGAAACTGTATCTTTATTAATCTTTTTTTATTGCAAATGTGCTTAGGAATAAATAATATCTTTTTATGCACGGCTTGCTAGAAGACGTCGGCTCGAATCCGACCGGATCGAAAGATTTTTTTCTAAGTGTTTGATCTTTGTATTAATAATTATAACAAACTAGTGGAGCAATTTCACAAAAAAATAATTGTATATCAATTCAATAAAAATTTAAATAAATATATTTTTTTTCTTCTTTATGTTTCTCAGCCGCTTGGCCGGTTTGAACCACACTTAAGGACCAAAATCAAGTAAATGCAGTATGGCGTGTATCTATGTGCCACTTATCGTATTATGTTAGTTTACAAATTAGAATAAGATCTTTTTGTATTACTTAACGTAAGTTTATTTTCAAATAAAGAAAATTGAAATAATAAGATGTAGAATTAAATGTACTTACAAAAAATGTTTATATTGCACAACATTTCCTTTTTCACATCGACACAAAAAATAATATTGAGCATTGAAAATTAAAACCCAGTCGGTGTACAATGTCTCCGTAATTCTACTCGGCGGAGGTTTGCGTCATTCGATCTTCAATAAATTAAAATACATAATTGTTAGTGTCTGCGATAACAGAGGGGGATTTTTTGTTAAGAAATACTTAAATTGCAATGTAAATAAACAAATATGGAACCAGCTACAACAGACGTATGTAGCAGACCTTCTCTTGACTTGCCATAAAAGTCACGACTGGTATCCACGAAACGCCTATCGTCCTTTTTTAATCAAGAACTTAGGACTAGTAATGAAATTTGTCTGTACGAAGTAACCAATAAAGACTGACAAAACGTTTTCGTCCACAAAACCACAGCACATCAAATATCAAGCCTTCGGTTGATTTACCTTGTTCCATCCATTTGAAAAGCTTTATTTCTGAAACAGTACTTTCAATAATAAATCATCTACGTAAGACCTATGTAGGGTATTCACATACTAGAATACTCTGGTGGACACTAGATACTCGATACTCTCACGCACGCCTCCCGTGCTGGTGAGGTGGTGTTTGTTCACCCCCTCTCACAAAGAGTGTACAATTTGCAGAGCTATAAGTTCTTAAATTTTTATTGAATTGATATTCAATTATTTTTTGTAAAATTACTCCACTAGTTTGTTATAATTATTAATACAAAGATCGTACACTCAGAAAAAATTCCTTCGATCCGGCCGGATTCGAACCGACGTCTTCTAGCTTACCGTGTCAGACGCTATACCAACTAAGCAACGGAACGAACCAGCGAACCTCACGAATTTTTCTATGTGCTTTCGTCGTGTCTTTGTATTTGATTTTTCAACGACTTTTTAGTCGCAGCGCCATCTATGAGAAATATATGAAAGATTTATCAGTTCTTGTTTTAATAATTCAGTTATGCAATACAGACTTTATTAACGTTTTTTACGTTTCCTATTGCAGTTAACTGCACAAAAAGCAAAGAAACATTTGAACCGAAGGTCGCAAGTATTCAGATACATTTTCTTGTCTATCAATTGTTTGAAGAAATTGTCTAGATCTGTTCAAACGATCTCCTTGCCCAGCAAGGCAAAAAACGTCTCGGTTATGAAAAAAAAAACTCTGCATTGCATTTTATTACGAATGAAACATTAATAAATCGCTTCGTATGTTAACCCAAGTTAGCTGAATAAAGTTTAACTTAATAAGTTCTCTTAATAAGGCTCAGTGAAGAAATAGATTGCTCACAAATGGCGTTACCGCAAAAAAAAAGTCGTTAAACACGAAAATAAAGATGTAACAAGCACATAGAAAAATTCTTAAGGTTCGCTGGTTCGTTCCGTGGCTTATTTGGCGTAGCGCCTAGAAAGGTTTGCTAGAAGACGCTCTGGTTTGAATCCAGCCGCATCGAAGGATTTTTTAGGAAGTGCTTGATCTTCGTATTAATAATTATAACAAACTAGTGGAGTAATTTCACAAAAAAAAAATTGAATATCATGATGTTGAAAGATCTTGACAATTAATAAACATAACAAAATATTGTTCCCTAACTTGTTCATTTGTTACGCAGCAATTGCTCAAGCTAACAACTGAACAAGTTTGGATATTTGTTAATCAATTGAAATCTCTGGCTTCGAGGTTCTTTTTTTACAAACAAGCCGTGCACCTCGTGGTAAGTCAACACACCTACTACCTACAACAGCTGCAGTGACATTCTGGGATTTAAATCGAATAGACTACACCCATCACCCTGAGACTTATAATTAGTAGCAGTACAGCTTCTTGTGAAAGAGTTCGTCCAGGGAAGTCACCTTACCTATTTCTGCCGCCAAGAAGTAATATGAGCATTACTGCGTTCCGGTTTTAACGGTAAGGGTGCTGGTGAATTTACAAGCACACGGGACTTGTCAACTTATGTCCCACGCGTCAGTAGTAGTTGACAGCACATTACTACTTGGTAGCAAAAATAGGCTTGTAAGGTAGCAGTATTTCCCTGGATAAACTCTTTCACAAGGAATCCTTCGATAAAAAGGTGCAACATAAAGCACTTCTGCGATCGCAGTTACTCTACGTCACTAAGATGTACAATGCAGAGGCATCGCATCACCGGTGTCGGTTACAACCGGGTATCGTGTAGCGCTGCCATCACACCCGTGTTCACTTTCCATGTTTGTCCACGTTACCTTATATTGCTGTAATTATTATATTATCGTCTTTAGTGTTAGGTCCCGCCCACGATTTAGCACATCAACTGAAGGGACATTTCTACAGAGGTTAGACACGGTAGTATAATGCCGCAGAAGACCTGAAGGTACTCGTAGGCATCGGTGAAAGGACTTCTTTTTTCTGCGCAATCAGCCAATTAGTTAAGTAATCTTCAATCCCGAATCTTTCTTTTTTTTTGTTAACGTTTCTCAGTAAATTGACCATACATAGGATGGGTTAGCAAGGGAACAGGGATTAGTATTGAAGAAAGAAGAAATGAACCAATAAAAAAACGACAATTGAACTAAAAGTCATTGTCGAAGAAACAAATGGGTCCATCGACTAAATGATGAGTGAACGCAACGATTCGACGCTTTGTGCGTCTGAACGTCAGTGATTAATGCACCGTCAAATCCAAATGTGTAACTGACCGTGTCCAGTTCTTGGATCACGGAGTAGACTGATTGTCTAGTTTGAGAAGCTACTAAAGTGTGAAGAATAATTTCTATAGCTTGGTGTGCTCAACAGGGATAAGCGGTATTTCACTTCGGAACAGAGACTGCTATTTTATAAGTCACGAGTCCGCCCCACATAGAATACTGCTGCCATCTTTGGGCGGCAGCTCCTGGATGCCAGCTTTAGCCCTATGACGCGCTTACAGAGGACACTGAACCACTGTCTTGGAGGAGAAACTTTGCTTCCCTATGCCTATTCTATCGCTTGTACAATGGTGAATGTTCTGTTTGCTTATTTGCTGCTACATAATATAAAAAAATAGATGTACTGTAATCAAGGGTAACTCAGATTGCGTTGCGAGAGGTTCTTCTAAGAATATAAACCGGGATCATCTTAAGAACTTTGGTTTATTTCACCATTTTACATATTTTCACTTTCAGGTTACAAATCAATAATCTAATATGTCAAGATCTTCTCTTTTCTTATTTCAATCCTTAACATTCTAAATATAAAACTATAATCACTACCTATATTTAGCCAGCAATTCTACTCATAGAGTAGAGCCTAGTCTACAGTACCATACGATGAACTTATCATTAACATTTATTAACGATTATCAGTTATCATTATTAACGATCAATGAGTATTTTTCAAATTTGTTCTCGATTCTCTGACAAATTACTAGATCAAGTACACGTGCACGATTGGATTGAGGTCTAATTGTATTTTTTTATTCTAGTCTTACGCAAATGCACATCGAACACAATCTACATAATGCTTTACATAGCATTTTATTTAGATCATGAAACGATGTGAATCATAAAGATATTGCCTTGACCGTAACAAGCCGACCTTTCATATTAAATGGCTACTACATCAAACGAAGTACATTACATACTTACAGTTGTCACATAAATACACGATGTACAGACATGGACAATGTCCAAAAAAAACAATCGTTTGTCATTGTAACATCATCCTTAATTGCAACGAAGAAGGTCCATGTGATACGCAGTGTTAGTATGACGGAGTTGCGGCCTTGGCCCAATAATCTGCGCATACACATTTGTTGCAAGTGCAATGTTTGTGATGTGCAATTTCGTAAGCGATTTGCGGAAAAGTTTCTAGAGCGGTGTTATGTTGCAATCTGAATACTTCGTTTTTAAATGAAACAGTGGCTTCTTTTTTTAATTTGATCTTAATTTTTTTTTTTTTGGGTGGATAAGCAGTCACTATTTTGAGCTGTGGAGAAAAGTGATAGTTTCTGATATTCGTTCAAAATTTCTTTCAGAATTTTACTGTAATCCTGTTCCATTTGTGATGACTATCATTTCTACAAACGTCATCCTTCATTCTCGAAATAAATTTGGAGTTTGATGTATGATGTACCTTCCTAGCGTGTCTCACGCCGCGAAATTTATTCCCGCAAAACGTCTACTCCACCAATTTCCCCGTGTATCAGTTATGACATAGACGATTGTCGTTCAACATAAAGACAAATTGGTCAATGCATACAGCTATTTGCAATTTGCATTTAGAACGAAAACAGGGACATGATTTCGTCAATTTTGAGTTATGGCTGACGAATTCACCAATTTCTGAAAAGTAATATGCTTGTATCGATATTGTATGTTCCAAATGGCGTGCAATTAGATGTGTATCGTGAATTTTAAGTAGTTCTACCTCCACCCGCGTTTATTTATAATCACCTACAGCGAAGGCTCACTGTAGCCCGAGTTCTCTTTGATTCATATATTATTTGCAAATGGAGTATATTTTGCTATTTATGGCAGCGTAATAACGGGTTGAAATTTCCAACGAGAACAACTTATCTGGATCATTGCATTCAATTGACTGCTACTGGGAATACAAGATGTATGTAAAAGATATCTGCCTAAAAAAATATTTAGGATAAATGTAGTTACTAATAAAGGTACTGACAAATGTTTGAAATGTAAACAAGTCTGCGTAATACGACACTGTAATTTTCTGCGCATTTTCTATTTTAATAGAAGTGTGAAACTTCTGTAATAAAAAACCATTCAGCGCCCTCTCAGCAATTTGGGTCGTCTAGACTCGTAATACAATAAATTAAGTCGACCTCAAACTTTCGCGAACAAATCGCCGCCGCGTGTCCCGTGATGTCACAGATGTGTGGACAACACCAATGAGGTTATTGACATGTCAAACTATTTCGGTGGCGCCAAAATAAAAGCACGCGAATTGGTGGAGGCGGCGCGGTCATACACCATTATGATCCCTCATTATTTAGTACATTCACAAACACGATAATCAGTTGAAAACAATAAATTGAAGCGTGTCGGCTTGTGGCCTGGGACGATCTCGAGTTACGTTTTGAGCAAAGGAACGTCTAAAATTACCCCGCACGCACACAAGCAGCCGAACTCCTATCCGCACAGACTCACACAGCTGCTCCGCCTATATCTATTATCAAAACATCCACCGACTCCGGTTACAGCGATCCGAGCGCGCTTCGGATATCGCGTTACACACTTTAATGGCTGGAAAAGGCCTCGAAAACGTGATATTACACGCGTTTTATTGTGTATCACAAAATGTAATTAATGTTGAAACTGTATACGAAATAATTTATTCGGCGTAACCCTACGATTCGAAACTTCGGTAGGCACCCTTCGCAAATCAACTTGAGCCCAATATCAAATTTAAAAATACGATTCTACTTCTCCTATTACGAGACGAGATGAAACAGGCTCCTTGCCAATAAGACGAAACCGTAACACGATGATGATTTTCCAACGGAAATTCACGTCAATGTCGGGAAAACATCTGAAATTAAATCTTACCTTGATTTCTTCTTCGTTTTCCTTTTTAACTTGAGCCCTTGGCGGTGATGGTGGATTTGTAGGAGTTTTACTGCCCATATTGAGAACTAAGGTCCACGAGTAACACGGTAATAGCACATAAACAAATTTGGATGGTTCTCAAAAGTTTTTCTGGGGGCGAAACTTCATCAGTCGCGTAAACATTTGGTTGGCGCGCGGTACAAATACCTCGCAACACAACAATACGTGATAACCGCGCGGCGTTCGCAGCGCGACTGTGCTTGCTCCCGCCGTTGAGCCATTGGACGGGGAGAGGATGTAGAAGCAAAAAGCTCTTTTTTCGCGCGCGTGGTGATTGGGTGTAGCGTACACAGTGTTTAGGCGGGCGGGCTTCGACTTGGTATAACTTAATTTAAACTGAACATTATTATTAAAACATACATTATTTAAGCATTTACTTAATTAAAAACAGAAATAAGTAACTAGGCATATATTCTAACTTTCTGCAGTCAGAAATTACAAAGAAAATTAGCAACAGATTACATACCTACGCTTATGCATAATTTAAAGTGTTTATAAGTTAGGTATCACGTACTAAATACTAATTCCGAGTATACTGAGGTTCCGTGAATGACCAGGACCCCGATTCAGAACTCTTCGATATTTTAACCGAATCGTTCGATTGGATGTCGTTGTCGAATCGAAGAGCGCTTTCCGAGCTATTCATTAAACGTTCGAGTTAAACGTTTGATTCGTATTAGGATAAGATATCGTTATCTAACAGCGTTTACGGAGTTAGTCGGTGAAATAGATTGTAAGAAAAATGAAAATCCTTTTATATATATTTTTAAGATTTTAAAGGCCGAAAATATAGGAATGCATTAGTCTTGCATAGAGATGGGTCATGGATAAATATCATTGGGATAAATACTCAGGGTAAATATCCATTTTTACTCGATATTTATTAAAAAACGTGGATGAATATTTTTAATCGTGGTTTATTATTTATATTTAGTAAAACAAAGTACATTTTTAAAACGCTTTGTGTACCTACATAATTATAAACATTTTTTTATATCATGTGTTTTAATCTTTAATTAATAGATTTTGTGTGTAAAATGTGAAACTTAATCCTTAGGCTATTTCAAGTCTAAACATGACTTTATTTACTACGCAGTAGACCCTAACACCACAAAGTTGTGTCGCACTTTATTAACGCAGGATAGGTCAGCTCGGGGCTGGCCCCACGTGAATTCTCGGTACGTCCTCGTCGTCTGCTGTGGACCCACTTGGTGTGCGGTAACGCAGTGGCCAGTGGGTGGGTGACTAAATCCGAGACTTTCTATACGTTTTTTCTATACGTGCGGGCAATTGAGGTGTTTTTGTGCGCCGTGGCGGTAAAGAAGAAAGCCGCCTCAAACGAGGCGAAGAGATGCACAGCTGCACAAGTGAAGGCATATGAGGCCTTCGGAACGAAGGGTCTCTCCGACCTCGACTGGGAGGACTCGGAGGCGGAAAGTTGGCACGGGGCGGCACCTAGGGCAGAGGCCATTGCCGCCGACGTAAAACGAGCGGAGGCGATGGCGGAGGTGACGAGAATCCTCGCCGTAGTGAGCAAGTCCCGGAATTTAGAATTATGGCCAATAACGCTCGTCTCAACAAGGAGGTAGACCTTATGAAAGCACATGTCATCGCCCTCCGGAAGGCGTTATCCGGGCGCCCCCGCCCCTCCGCAGCTTGCATTGACCATCTCCATAGGGGAGATCAAGGATTGCGAGCCTCGATACGAGGCTCCCCCCAGCGCCGATTTCGAGGCCGCCTTTGGCAGACAGAAAGAGGGCGACACTAACGCAGTCACAGGGGGCAGCGGTTCCGTCCGTCGGCCCTCCGGCAGCAACATCGCGGACATACGCGATGGCCTCTCGTGCGCGTGTTATTGCATCAGCTCAGGCTGCGCGCGCTGCACGCACCCCACAGCTGCTGAGGCCCCCAGTTCCCACGCCAGTATCACGTCCAGGTGGGTGCCAGAGACGGGCGGCCCCGGCCAGACCATTGGCGAAGCTGGTCTCGGTGTCTGCACTGAGGCCGGCAGCAAAGCCGACCAGTCACAAGGCGACTCCGCGCTCCCCAACAGGGGCCGGCGCACCGCCACCGACGCCACATTTAGAAGGGTGTTGCTCAAAGGCATCGTGAGAGAAGGAGGCGACAGAGGGGGAGACAGCGCCCGCGCCCGCGACGACGAGGGTCCAGCCTAAGCCGAGGAAGGCCATTCCTCCTCCTCGGCCACGATCAACGGCTGTGATCCTCACATTGCAGCCGGCGGCCTTAGAAAAGAGAGTCACGTATGCTCAGACGATCTCCCGTGCACGTCAAGCGTTCGATCTCCAGGAGCTGGAGATTGATTATGAGATGCATTAGGAAGACCGCCACCGGGGCCCGCATTCTGGAGGTCCCGGGCGCCGCCAGCCACGAAAAGGCAGACCGCCTTGCATCCAGGCTCCAAAAAGTGTTGGGCGACGACGTCGCGGTCGCACGGGCCACAAAATGCGTGGAGCTGCGCATCTCCGACCTCGACGACTCAGCCGAGGCGGAGGAGGTGCGTGCAGCCATGGCGGCGAAAGGGTCATGCTCCGTTGACCAGGTTCGGGTGGGCACGATCGCCACTGAAGCGGACGGCCGCGGGGCAGTCGTTATACGCAGCCCCATCGTCGTCGCCAAGGCGGTGGTCGTCACAAAGTTCCGGGTGGGGTGGAGCACTGCACACGTCAGAGTGCTTGAGCCGTTGCCCATGCGGTGCTACCGCTGCATGGGGATCGGCCACGTAGGGCGTCGCTGCCTGGTGAGCTCGGACCGGAGCAACTTGTGCTACCGGTGTGGCAAACCAGGTCACCGGGCGGCTGGATGTCAGGCGGAACCAAAGTGCCGCATGCGCCGATCTTGGTCGGCCTGCGGCGCGCATAATGGGAGGGAAGGCGTGTCGCCCTCCCCCAATGAAGGCTAAGGAGGCTAAGGAGGCCCGTGGGAGCCAGGCCTCCACCGCAGTACCTACGGCTGCGCCAGTGGAGGAAGTTGAGATGTCTATTGATGAACGGGCTTGAACTCAATTTCCTCCAGACGAACCTGAACCACTGCGCCAGAGCACAGGACTTGTACATGCAGTCCATGGCGCAGTGGTCAGTGGACGTTGCGGTAGCCGCGGACCCGTACTACGTTCCCAGCCATTCCAACTGGACTGGGGACGTGGACAGCGTCGTGGCCATCGTCACGCCGTCGGCGGCTCCCCCTCTCGTCGTAAAAGAGCGGTTGTGGGCGTTTATTTTTCCATCAACCGCCCAATGGCCGAATTTCAGCCGTTCTTGTTGAGGTTCAGCTTGGCCGTGAGGAGACTCGCCCCGGCGAATATTTTGGTAAAGGGCGATCTCAGTGCCAAATCGCCGGCTTGGGGCAGCCGCTTGCCCAACGTCAAGGGGCGAGCGGTGCAGGCGTGGGTGCCGGCCAACTGCCTGGTCGTCGTCAACCGCGACACTGCCAACACCTGCGTGAGGAGGTGGGGGTTCCATCGTAGACATAACGTTTGAGACCTCCACCCTAGCCTCACAAGTGCAGGACTGGCGGGTGCTGGAGGTGGAGGAGACCCTTTCGGACCACGTATACATAAGGTTCAAGGTCTCCTCCTCGACGCCCGGCGCCTGCAGAGCGAGGGCGAGGGCGAGAGGGGTTTCCCCATTGGGCCCTCGCCAAATTCGATGCCGAAAGGGCAACGGAGGCGGCTATGGTGGCCGTATGAGGCGCTTCCCCCCGAGGTGGGTTCGAACTAGATGGCAATCGGGTTCAGAAGGAGTCTGACTGCCATCTGCGATGCCGCAATGCCCCGTAGCGGCGGCAGGCCTCCCAACAAGAGAGAGGTCTACTGGTGGACGAGCTCGCGTTTTTGCAATCCGCCAGCAACGCCGCGCGGAGGGCGCACAAGCGGTGTCGCAGAAGGCGTCACACGCGGAGGAGGATAGCCACTACGCCGCCGCCTATAGGGCGGCGCAAGAGGAACTCCGAATCGGCATAAGCCGGGCCCAAGACCTGGCCCGGCAGGGGTTCCTGGCCACGTTGGATGGGGACTCCTGGGGGCACCCGTACAAGATGGTGCGCCACAAGTTGCAGCACTGGGCGCCCCCCGTCGAGACAATGGAGACAGAGCTCCTCGGTCAAGTGGTGGCTGGCCTGTTCCTGGAGGGGGATGAGAGTTTCTCTCCTCCCTCCATGGCTCCGCCGATTGCGGAGCTGGAACAGGCCGATACAGTTCCTCCGGTCACACCGGAGGAACTAAAGGCGGCAACGGACCGGCTCAGGGCCACAAGAAAGGCCCCCGGTCCGGACGGGGAGCCAGGGAAAGTCGCAGGCAAGTTTCCCCAGGTGTGGAAAGAGGCCTTTGCCTCCTCCTGAAGGAAGGGCGTCCGCTCGAGTCCCCGTCAGCGTATCGGCCCATCGTGCTGCTCCGTTCTGACTAACATTTGTAGTCTTTGCCGGTCGAGAAGTTCCAGTAATCGTGCGGGTGTGACTTCATTTCGGTTCGGTTTCGAATACGACAGTTTGACGTGCGATTCGGCTGTTCTGAATAAAAACAGGAATCGTACAACAACAGACAACAGAGCACAAGTGGCACAAGAACGTGCAAGCTAGTAAAAAAATATATAAATTACATATATACCTATATGTATTTATAGAGACTGCTAGACATTGATAATTATAACTTTTTTATAAAAAAATTAACCGACTTCTTCAAAAGTTTGCTTATTCGCTTTTGCTGTGTTCCTTACATGTGCCAAAATGTATTGAAATCGGTTAAAGCAGAGTGGATGAAATCCAATAACCGGATTCATCAAATTGAGAACCTCCTCCTTTTTTAAATTGATCAAAAAGTTTGTTTTCGTATAGAAACCTTACGAAAACAATCATATAAACAACGATGTCTACAAATTTTAGTCGTTGCGCGTAAATGTGCTTTTTCAAACTGACAGTAAGCTGTGACTTAGTTGCTTGTTTGTTTGAAGAAAGAAATATAATAAGTAAGCTATCTAGATTCGCAAGAAAATAGCTGTTTCAATTATTTCTTTTAATATAATATCAAGGAACGGGATGAACAAGTCGTGCGCCTGATGGTTACACGCCTGTTCATGACAGTTGCAATGCCACTCACAGCCTTAAATCGCAATAATCTAAGGGACACTGCCACTGCGCCTGACACCCTGAAACATAAGTTGACAAGTCTCATGTGCGTGTAATCTCACCAGCACCCTTATTCTTCAAAATCGGAATACAGTAATGCTAACATTACTGCTTTGGCGGCAGAAATGGGTATGGTGGCTGTACTTCCCTGGACGAACTCTTTCACAAGGAGCTGTACTGCTATTAAAGCTTATAAAATCTTTATTTGAACATAGCACTATAAGTTTTCGGAACTGGCCACTTACATAAACAATATTTAAAAAGTAATTACAACATTTGAAAATGAAATTCTTTGGCCGTAGAGTACAGTTTGTTTCATCTGACTGTCACTGGTTTTTCACGATGATGAAGCCACAATGCATCATTTTAGAAATTGGTTGTCTACATCACCATGGATTTAACACGTGAAAATTTTCGTAGTATGATTTTCGATGACTTTAAGTGTAATTTAACAAAGCGGAGCTTCGCTCGGCTTCAAACTGCTTTTGGCGATAAAGCACTCATGTAAGACGACTATTTATAGCTGGTTTGCAGAATTCAAACGCGGACGTGTGAATCTCAGTGACGAATTTCGTGATGGTCGCCCGTCCACTGCTGTGAACAATAAAAACATCGATGCTGTGCGCCGTATGATCAAAACAGACAGGTATGTGACATACCATGAGGTTCGGGCATCTTTAGGCATAGGTATGAGTCAAATACAATCTATAATACTACACAAACTATTGGGTATGAAAAAGCTGTGCTCTCGGTAGATCCCACACAATTTGACTGAGGCTAAAAAACGGATCGCGTCACTTGGTGCAATACCATGCTTACCAGATTCAACGAAGGGGCGTCAAATTTGGTGTGGGACATAGTAAGAGGTGACGAAACATGGATATAAAGTTACGATCCCAAAACAAAGCAGCAATCGAGCGTATGAATTTTTCGAGATGAGCCGAAACCAACCAAAGTGAGCGGCACTATGCACGCATAGTGCCTCTAAGCGGATGATTGTTTCTTTTTTTTAATAAAACTGGACACGTGGCTACTGTGGCTTTGGAGAATCGTTGTACCGTGAATAGTGATTGGTAGACGACCATTTGTTTGCCAGAAGTTATTGATATACTCCGTAAAAATAATCGTAAACGCCGATCATCTTGCACCACGATAATGCCAGTTCTCACACGGCCAGACAGTCAAATGAATTTTTGAAGGTGAACAACGTTGACCTTATGAGCCATCCCGCGTAGTCTCGACTTGGCACCTTGTATTTTTATTTATTTCCAAAAATTAAGAATCAGTTACGCGGTCAACGATTTTCATCACCTGAAGAGGCTGTCGAAGAGTATGAAAAATATGTTTCAGAGATTGTCACGGAGGAGTGGCATAAATATTTTCAAAATTGGTTCATTCGTATGAAAAAGTGCATTAACGCTAACGGAGAATATTTTGAGAAACAATAAATTCATTTCTCACTATTTATAGTAATTTTTCTTATTCATTCCGGAAACTTATAGTGCGCCTCACGTATGTGTACAATTTTGACCATCACTAAATCATCTGTCAGACCAATAAGTTTTTATTAAATACTTTTTTCCATCCTCTAAGATTAAATATAATTTGTAATAATCTCAGTACAGAGTACCAAAAAAACCGACCTCAAAAGTAAGTGGAATTACGTCTATTTGCTAAGTTTTATTGAAATATCCCCTAGTTCGCCACTATACAGGACTTGACACTGGAGATAATAAAAATCGGTTCTCACTACTCAAAGTATATTGAAAGAAAAACGCTTTGAATTGGAGAAATAGCAAAATCAACCATTAAAGCAATTGCTCCTAAATTAAAGTTAGGCGCTATTTATAAAAATGAATCTTCGTGCGTGATCAGCCACCCTTCGAGGTGGATGCTTTTCTTCAAAATGAAATGGGACCACTATAGAAGTACCCCCTTTCCAACAAAAAAAGAATCATGAAAATCGGTTCACAAATACCGGAGTTATCGCGTAATATACATACAAAAAAAAGAACATACAGGCGAATTGAGAACCTCCTCCTTTTTTGAAGTCGGTTAAAAAATTGAAATAAACTAATTCTGGAGTAGATTTTTGAATAAAATATTTCAAGTTCGATACAAGGAGGCTTATCAAAACCGTTATTTTATATCTTAGAGGATGCAAAAAATAAAGGAATTTTATAAATATTCGTTTTTTTCTCTATTCTCGGTCAACGTCAAAATCAGCTGACTGACAGAACGTAAATTGAATAAATTGCGCGTTGCGCGACTTTATTTTGTTTTCGGTTGTGTAACATTCGATTGAATGTCTTAAAATTTTCATATTATGTACGTTTTACAGTGAAGAAACACAAAAGTTTAAGGTAAATTGTTTGTGGACCCCAATTTTTGTAGAGAAGTTCAAAATGTCAAAGCTACCGAGCGCCACTATGTCTTTGAAACAGGTGAATGTTATATTATGCACGTTATTGCTAAATATCCTATCAGATGTCTACACTATATATTTATCTACTACATTAAAACACTTTGTACTCATGTGGAGATATTAAATCGTTTAAAACCTTGCGTCGTTGATATAACCTATAAGTTCGTACCTAGTTAATATCAGCATTGAAACGATGCTTCTAAATATTGTATGAAAATTATAGCATAAAGGTTTAGGTAATTGGTTAAGTAAAAGTAATCAAACTTGTCACTTTTTATTTTATTTTTTGTTTATCCAGTCAAATACAATATTTAGTAGGGGGTCTCGTATCGTTACTGCTGTACTCTTTAATTTGGTCCACAAAGTACTTTTTGTATAGGTACCAGTAAATTTGCTCGTATGTTATATTAGCTGTCGTCTCTTTAATGGCTGGATTTTAGGTTGTCTATCACAGGAAAGTTGTTGTTGTATTATTAAGCATCTTTAATTAAACTTTATATTTTATTATATAGTATTTTAAATTGGTAGTTTGAAATGTTGTCTACGACCTGAAAATATTATCATATATTTAGAATCATTTTCAAACAGTTCATTATACTTTTACATTAAGTAACCAGGTAATGCCTCATAAAATACCTTATTACAGTTTGTTTACATTTATTTAACTAACCCTTTGAAGTATAGTACCACCTCGTAACGGAATCCATGGAACCATCACGTAAACCTCTTGCTGCAGAAATCATACCGTTCTGCAGTGAAAGGAATTTGGTACAAAACTGTTCCAGTGCATTGGTTTTTGGATGTTTCACCTCGTAGAAATGCATTGGTCTTGGCTTTCAGACTTCATACTGGCCACCTTCTCTTAAATAAGTTCTATCATCTAATAAAAGGAGTAGAGTCTCCAGTATGTAAATTCTGTAACAAACTTGGAAGATAATGCTACATTCAATGGAATAGGGCCATTATGTGGCTCTAAATAGAGATAGATAGAGTTAAATGTTGTGTTGTGTGGCTGTACTAATATATAAGGCCTTGCCTCTCACTACGAGGCAACACGATAAAGTACAATAATCCACAGGGATTGACATCACAAGGCCGAGATTGACATCCAAGTGTTACAGGCCTTATTAATAAATAAGATATAAACAAAAAGTTATATTTTCAGTTGACAATTCTAATCCATAACCTTACCCTGTTGGTGGCCTTGATTAATAGCTAATCATTGACGCAGAGTTGCACTTAATTCTCACTAACATAATCATTTAATTTATTTACAGTTCCTGATACGCCAGGAAGTAATAAGCCTCTACAAGGACATTTTCAGGGCTCTCAGACAAGTCACGGATGAAAAAACGAGATTGGAACTAAAACAATGGGCTCAGGCAGATTTCAGGAAAAATATGCACCAAACAGACGAATATACAATCAAGTCGTTACTTAAACATGGACAGAAATCTTTGAAGGATTTGCAATCGAATTTGGCAATGAGTAAAAGTGCTTCTCAATGATTTTTTTACTCTGTACAATACTGTTAAGGGCATCACTTATAAATGTGACATATTAACTTATCTTCTTCCTCATAAGACTTTTTTCCAGTCAGGGTAAATATGGGTGGACCGTAAGGGAAATTTACATAATTAGAAAGTTGCCATGTTCTCTTTCTCGTGTTTATTTTATTATACTTGACTGGTTGTCCTGTGAAACTAGGTCCTGTTATTTTTAGTTATGTTTTTGACCAATCATGTTTTCTTGTAAATAGTGAAAGTGTACTGCTAACTATCCTTAGTAAATAGATTTATTTATTGCAAGGAGAAATTAAATAAGTAAAAATAGTCTTCTTCTTTATTTATTAGTGGCTTGTTCTGTCTTTCTCAATTCCGCCAATGTCACGGAGGTAGCCTCAACACGGGAGGAGTGGATGTTATTTTTTTATTAATATATTTATGTCAATCTATCTAATTAGGCTTTGTACACAATTATAATTTAATTAAAATTAACAATAAAGACACCAACCAAACTTAATGTTTTTCAATGTTATCAATTTGGTCAAATTAGAAAGGTGAAATAAATCTAACAGCTAACAGACTAGGGTCTAAAGTTGTAATATCTTGACAAAATAACGAGAGCTCCATAATGTCCAAAAAATTATATAAATTATATGCTGTACATTTTAAATTAAGTTTAAGCAATAAACTTGTTGGAAATAAAATTATATTGTGAGTCAACAGTATCCATGGCCCCTGTAAAGAACCTGAATTGTTGGTTTGTTTGAAAAAACGAATATAAATTCTAGATCTAGAAAAAATGGTTTCATTTCCAATTGCTAAAACTATAAAGAGGAAAAAACTTTTTTTTTTTAATTGTTGACTGCCTCATTTTATTGCCTATAACTTTTGTTTCTCACCCTATATGTTAAATGCAATATTGATAACATCTGTCTGTAAGTGTTCTCATCAGTGTGACAACAAAATTTCCTTCAGTTATTGTGCGCATAAAGCTAATAAATTTAAAACACTTCCAGGCAAATTCAGACTTTCTGTTGCATAATTATAAATTTAATTTCTTATAAAAGCTCCATTATACACTTTTATACCTCTGTTTTCTAATCAGATTCATATATGGCTTTATAAAACAACAACATTAACATAGGCACTGTAATAGCTGTACCCACAAATACAGTTAACATGGTTGCTAATTGTACAAATTCGCTGCCTCTTTTCATGTATGTTGCTATAAATTGAATTATATTCCTAGCAATATGATGACCATCAGTCCCATAGCACGGAATTATGTTCAAAAACCCTATGCCCATAGAGAAAATAAAAATGTACTTCATTAGCTTCTCAAACTGTGACGGTGAAAAGAATTCAAAAAGACTGGATTTAGGAAAATACTGATCAACAATAATGGTTTTGTGCAAATCAACTGGCAGTCCTAAATATAAGACAGGGTTATTGTCTTTTCTTTCTATTATTATAAGGTAGGTGTGATTATTTAAGCAAGGTTTAAGGCAGTGTTTTCCTGCCCCACAAGTCCAGCTTTCTGAAGACTGACATTTCTCATATCCATACATAACCATATCCCTGGGCTTCAAACAAGAATATTGACCTGGCAACACTGAGTCAACAGCTGTAGAAGGCTCTATATATTCAAAGCAAAAGCTATAGATGTCATCCTTTCTGCAGCATTCTACTACATCATTGTCTTTTATAGTCTCCATAGCGAGTTCATCATTCTGTGATACATATTCCGGAGTAATACATATGCCATAACGTTCATGAGCCAAATGTAGACAATGTTGCCAATCACCACCATTTTTAACTTCACATTGATTTATAGAAGTTATCACGTCACCTTTATCAAACCCCCTCACGTCTTTCAAAGGGGAGTCCTCAGTGAAATCTACAATTCTAACACCCTGATCAATATCATAAGCTAGGCCAAATAAGATTGGTGTTGAGATAAATAGCAATATTGCAATTAGAGATGTAGCCACATTGTGCCATACCCCTGCGCAATATACTTTCAATCTTCTACCTATATCTAGGCTATTCAAATGATCTGTGTTCAGTTGGACAAAAGCTACAGGGATTATAGTGCATACAAAGTAGCCTACTGACAATACTTGTACATCTTCATCAGCAGCTGCCAATGCATGACCGAGCTCGTGTATTAAACTGCAAAATGCTATAGATATGAAGTACACAAAAAAATCTGACGCCGGGACATTGATGCCGGGCATAACTGCCTTAACCTCAACCGGCGCATTATTTTGACCGTTATTCTGGTGGAAATATTCAAATATGACTGTGAATAATGTCCACAAAGCAAAAGGCAGGAACATATAAATTGTCACAATATATCCAGCTACGAACCATCTTCGTAACACACGTTTTAAGTTTTTGCTCCAACGATAAATGAATCTGTTGAAAGCTGTCGTGGTCCATGAAAAATTTAGGATCCCTATTTTCAGTCCTGTTCCCTCTAGGAAAGCGAAGTACGGGTAGACCATACAACTCTGGAAAAATAAGTGATGAAATTGAAACATGATTCAAAATAATATAATCAATGACATAAACAAAGCACGATACGGACCCTGAAGAACGAATCAAAAAACCATAGAATTGTATAGAAGGCTATTGTACAAGTGCACAACACAGTGAAAGACATCTTCCTGATTATTCCGATCTATATTGTTTCTTCATTTTACATTGTCTTTATTAAGAAAGCCGGCTCGGCACATATTTTAGTTGAATTGAAAGCTAATCAATCGCCCGCAGCACTTCCAGAGAAAAAAACGTCAATGATGACAATGATGACATTCAATTCAAATGTCAATTTTTTTTTTATGGGTAAATTTCGAATACACGCAAAAAAAATATCAAAACTTGGCTGTACAATTTTCGAACCAGTGTTTATATATTTAAAAAAATATATTTTCAATAGTGAAGACCTTTTGTTGCAATAATCAAAAATATCGACATCGATATTTTATTACAATGTAAATCATTATAATAATGTATAATTGTTTTACTGATGGACTGCTATAAAAGCTCATAAAAATATTTAATTTGTATTCAAGAAATAAAAGGAATGTGATAAATTATTTGTGTTAAGTAACATAACTGGTTTTCATACAAAATGTATATACACTCATATTTAAAGCCTAGTGTGTTCTGAAATATTAATGTGAGAAGTATTAAACGGCATAATTTATCCATTTTTAATTAGTAATAATCCTTATACGTAGGTGAGTTGGAAAGACAGCTGATATAAATTTTTAAAGGCACTTAATTAGCGTATCATATAATGACTTATACATTTTTATAGGAAATGAAACTGTTTTTCCGAATTTAAATCGCGTATATTTGTTTTTCCAAACAAACCGACGTAAACCTAAGAACTCGATTTATACATTTTTAGCTAAATACTGTTAACGTTTTATTTTACTGTACAGTGATGTGATAGATGAGCAATAATTACAAGAATCGCAAGCATCGATATCGATTTTATTTATCAAACGCATATCACTAGGAATCAAACTTCGTTGACGGCAGGACGTGTCTCGTTTTGTGTGTGAATCGAAATAAAATATTGTGACTATATATAAATATTTTAACATGTGAGTGATGAGTTGTACCGAAAATGAAAGTGGCCCTTTTGTCGTGTTCTTCTTACCAGCGGTCGTTGGCTGTCTGACTATACTTTTGGCTCGGCGGTGGGCAAACTCACAGGTGTCGAATACATCATCTACTGCCGTGTCGAGACGGCGGAAAATCATTAAAGACCCGCTTATTAAGCGGCCCCTGCCACCAATAGCCTGCAAAATGGTCGCACCAGGGTCTAAAAAGGCGGCAGGCTCCTCCAAAAAGGTATAAACGTGGAACAAAAGTTTATACACTCTGGCATTGTAGTTTCTATACGTGTGCATCTAGAGTCAGTGTATATAGTACGTTTTGCCGGCGCGGTGGCCGATGACCTTGCGGTTTGGTGTTATCAGTGCAGAGTTTGCATAATGCTTGTTAGATCACTCAATTTCTGTGAGGTCATGGACCAATATTATACATGATCTTCCTGTTGGTTCCTTTGATTGAAGTTAGCTGCGTTCTATTACCAAACAATAGGATTTATGTCATATAAAATGTTCAAATAAAATTGTTTTTAAACTAAGAAATGTGTCTTCTTTAAAGTTTTATTAGGGAAGTGGATTCTTTTTACAGAAATCATATTATGTTACATAGTGGTATATGTAATATTAAAATTATGGATTTTAATACTATTATAGAAGCTTTTGCATTTCACACATGGATGTAACGTTAATCTTAAAACCGGAACAATGTTTACATATACAGTTTTTAGGTTTTCGCAATTGTAGACACTTAGAAAATTAAACTATTTTTGCGAGATCTAAATGGTATCTATTTGGTTTTTCAAACAAAGTGACCTGTAAAGGTTCTGCCACAGCTGACTAAGATGGTAAAGTCATTGACTAGTCAAGTCTAATTTTAATTAATAATAACAAATCTAATTAATAACTTCTGTAGTTTTAGTGAAAAATAGGGTGGTTTGCAATAATATTAGACATGACTGGTTGACGTCTCAGTCAGCTGTGACCATGGGACCTGTAAAGAACCTGAAACATTTGTTTGTTCATAGAAACCAATATGCACTATTAAGATCTGAAAAAATAGTTACATTGCCTTATTTTATTTTGACATTATTTCCAGGGTACACTCCCAATTCCAGAAGAAGAGTTGAATGGAGCCAGTAAACGTGTCCGCACAACTCGTGTCACACCGCCTGTGACAACTGCACCTGAAGTCAGATTAACAGATGGTCCGGTCCCTCCTAAACATATACCATTTCCATATATACCACAGGTGATTGTTTTCACATTCTTACTATTTTAAATTTAATTTTCACCTGTCTGTGTTCGCGACCGCGTCACGTCTAGCACTGCGCCCTGCGGCTCTCTGCGCGCGCGCCGATGACGCAGTCCACAATGGGGAATTCGGGAGGTTGATACATTGCGTCAGCGCGTCCTGGAACTCTTCTTCGCTACTGCTGTCCGTAGGATTGTTTTTGGGAACAGTTCAGCTCACAGAGCTCACCACATTGTTACCACTAACTAAGCCTAACATACCCAGGTCTGAGTTGAATGCTCTGGATGCACTACAGAGGGATTTTGTTGTACTGGTTCTGCCAGCGGACAAAGGTAATGCCACAGCTAAAATGCTAAATGCTAAAATTCTGCCGGATGACCTGTTATACGACATCCTACGTCCGCTGAACCCCACACCACCAAAGATCTACGGGTTGCCTAAAATCCACAAACCGGCATGGCCCCTTTGTCCTATAGTGAGTCAAATAGATTTGCCAACATATAAGACTGCTTGTTTCCTGTCGGACGTACTACTTCCTTTCACGGGTAAAACATCAAGTTATGTGAGAGATTCTACACATTTTGTACAGTTGTTGGAAGGAGTACGTGTTAGTGATAGCGAGATATTGGTGAGTTTTGATGTTGTATCATTGTTTACAAATATACCGATAGAGGACGTACTTATGATTATATCTGATTTAGTTGGGTGTATTAATTTACCTGTCGGTTATATGAAGTTGATACAGTAGATTCTGACGAGGGGATACTTTATGTGGAGGGGTGATTGCTTTTTACAAATCGGCGGCGTAGCAATTTGATCACCGATAGCTCCGGTGGTGGCTAACATATTTATGGAATGGTTTGAGGATACTGCGCTGGTGAACATTCCATTCGAACCGAGTTACTGGTGGCGCTATGTAGATGACTTCAACTTCAACTTTTATGTCTATGGCTCCGTCGTTTTGCGCGACGATTTTGCCAATGTCAGGGTTGAGAGACATGTGTAGCGGTAGTGAGACAGATTGCCGGTTATTAAAATACTTCGGCGGTTTTTATTCACAATGACGGTTATATATATATTTTAATGACATTACAAAAATATAATTTGAGAGCTCATGTTATTTTCTTTCTTTTAGAAACGTTGTAGGAAGTTTTATTTAGCGGGAAATAAATAAAATCGTTTAGTAAAACAAAGTTAGGCGTCGTTTTCGTTCAATAACAAACTTTTGACCGGTGTCAGCGTGGAAAATTATCATGGAGGATGGAGAAAGAAATAAAATTATACGAAAGAAAATGGGAGAATACGGGACGAATAAAGAATATTCATTTTTCTTAAAAATTAAGACTGATCAGAAATGAGAATTTTTCTCCGACTCACATTGTTGGGGCAGAAAATTATTAAATGAATGTGGTCGAGCAGAGGCTATTCGGGGCTGGTTACAGATTTATGTTATTAAGTTTTAGAAATTTGTATAAAGTGAATACTACTGGAGAGTGTGCGTTGGCTAGGAAATAGTTGATATTTATTGGGCGAGGAATATTTTCGGGAAGCAAATCGTAAAGTGGGAAGCTTATTAGGGGGCAGTTAAAAAATAAGTGTTCTAGAGTGCCTTCCTCTAGTCCACATTCGCAGAGGGAGTGATCACGTACTTTTATTTTGGCTAGGAAAACCGGGGAGCAAACGTGACCCAGTCTATGTAGATGACGTATTTGCCATTATGCCTAAAGAGGGAGTAGATTCGCTATTGGCACACTTAAACAGCGTTCACCCGAAGATCACCTTCACCGTGGAATGTGAGCAGAACGGGGTTCTTCCTTTCTCGGATGTGTTGGTGAGACGTGAACATAACGGTTGTCTCATGCGGTGTATCAGAACCCAACGCACACGGATAGATACCTGAGTGCGGATTCACGTCACCAATCGAGATTTTGGGTGTAATTTGTGGTTGTCTATGTGTGTGTCCATGGCACCCGCGACACAGGGTTTCCCTAGTGCGGGGCTATGTTGAGTGTGTGCGTTATTATTATTATTATTTAGCCTCAGTTCCGCGGACGCTCATTAATAGAGCTTTGAAACTTTTCGACCCGGATTACATAGATGCTGAGCTAGATCATGTGAAGGATGTGTTGGTTGGTAACGGTTATTATGGTAGAAACTAGGCGGACCGCTTCCGACTAAAATACTACGCGAGTAAGTCCAGTTACTTTTATATTATAAAAGTGTTTGCACATCTTAAATTTAAAGGTTAAGGAAAAATAAAAAAGCAATATGCTAGGCCAAGTCAAGATACTTTTAACAGTTGAGTGTGTATGAAAGCACTAAAGCAGGGTGTTGAAGCCAAAGATGAATGTCGAAGGCTGTTGCTGTTATGTATGAAAGCCTAGGAGTTAACCCACTGATCAACTTATTAATACGGTTCACTGCTGGGCATTTGTCACCTCTCAGGTGAAGGTTTTTTAGGCCGTTGTCCACTATTTTGGCTCAATTCAGGTTGGGGGCTCCACAGGTTTGGAGTGTTGTGAATCTTCTTAGATGTGCAGGTTTCTTCACAATGTTTTCCTTCACTGACAACTTCATGGCAAATATCAAATAAAATTCCGAAAACCCCAATATTCGAACTCACGGCCTCTGCTTGAGAGACAGTAAGTCAAAACGGTAGGTAGGCTGGTAGACTTTTCAAAAAACAGTAATTTGTATGAAATGAAAATGGACATTGAATTGAAATGAAGTAAATTTCAGTGATGGTAAAGTTTGTAATATTTAGTGTCGTAAATCCAAGTGTATTGCGCCATTTCTAACTTGCAAAAAATTTTACAATTGGTCCATTTCATGATCATGGAGTTGTGGTTACCGCATATAATAAACTCATCAATATTACATTAATTATTATAATTATGAATATGTAACAAAGGAATCACCTTAATTATATATTTTTAACTATTCACATTAGACTACAAGTACACAGACTGTACAATAAAATGATTTATATTATTATCTCTTTCAGGACGGAGAACTGCTGTTTGAAATGATGACATTTGTATTTACGTTAGTAGCGACGTGCCTACAGCTTCTCAACTTGTATAGAACGGCATGGTGGTTGCCACACTCGCAGGTCACTGAAGCCATGGTGAGTAAATACTCATATATTTTCATACATACTCATTGTCTTTGGTTAAACATTTTCTGACTTTTTAATTTCTTATTATAAGTCGACCTGGAAGAAATTGTTAAATAATTTTGGCGGAATTCACCGTGCCCGTAACATCTTCCTGTGGTCTTTTTTACGAGCAGTAGAGCTCCTTGTGAAAGAGCTTGTTCAGGGAAGTACTGCCATCTACCTATTTCTGCCACCAAGCAGTAATGTGACCATAACTGCATTCCAGTTTTGATGGGTAAGGCTGCTAACATGGCTGTAGATTGACTACATGTTAGCAGTTAATGCGTGAAGTAGTAATCAACTTCATGCAGCCGAGAGTACGATTGCATTAACTGCATGCAGTCGATCTCGGCTATTGGAGGCAGTTTAGCAGCCTTAGGGGCCTTTATCACAATTTTCTTGAAATATTCTGTTCAAAAATGTACTCTAGTAGTTTATTTTATTTTTTTACAAACTATATTTAATCTTAGAGGATGGAAAAAAGTGTTTAATAAAAACTTATTTTTTTAATGCATACACTCAACATAGCCCCGCATTAGGGAAACCCTGTGTCGCGGGTGCCATGGATACACACATAGACAACCGCAAATTACACCCAAACTCACGAGAGAAATAAATGTAGACCATACAAATATTTCTCCCGGCCCGGGAATCGAACCTGGGACCTCTGCGTGGCAGTCCGGCATGGTAACCGTTCGGCCATCGAGGCAGTTAAATTTATTAATATTATATATTATATTGGTCTGACAGATGGTTTAGTGATGGCCAATATTGTATACATACTATCAAAGATTTTATAAATTTTTGTAACATTAAAGCTCCTTGTGAAAGAGTTCGTCCAGGGAAGTACCCTTACCTATTTCTGCCACCAAGCAGTAATGTTTTACTTGTCGACTTATGCCTCAGGGTGACGGGCGCAGTGGCAGTGCCCCTCAGATCTTTGCGATTTATAGCTCTGAGTGACACTGCAACTGCTATGGACAGGCGTGTCTCCTACCACCAGGCGCACGCTTCGTTACACACCATAAACAGTGGAATGGTTGTGCTTAGAGGAGTCAACAATATATTGTTATTAATTTGTAGTATTTTTCCCTTTTCAGCACTTCTATCTAATCGACATAAACTTGGTGGCATTCATAGTGGTGGTAATTAGTCGACGACTGCTATTCAGTCTGACGCTAGCCGTGCTGAGAGGTGTGCTGCCAGCTATACTCCTACCAAATACCTTCAAACCTGCGAAGTAATTAATTTTATATGCAGTTTCTTTTGTTTCATTATATTAGAAACATTACGAATCACAATAAAACACGGACAATAGAATACACACTTAGTTTATTCGTAAAGCCTACATATTATGGTATGTTAACATCAAAAGCCGCGCGGTCGGAGCGCGGCGGCCGGAACTATACACAACACATATAAACGCAGGGTCGGGGACGCGCGAACTGAACGTGGGCGGAGATCTGTCGCCGGCGCACGACGCAGTGCGCATGCGTAGCGAGTGTATCATGGCTCGTGGAGTGGCTGCGCACAAACGTGTCCTTATAATTATTATAAGTAGTAATACTAATAATTAATCTATGTACATATAGTCGCACTGCTGGGCCTAGGTCTCCTTCCACAATGGGAGGTCTTGGGCTGTGTAGTTCTCAATTGGAAACTTTACACAAATCATTAAATTGCTTTGCAAATATGTGCAGGTTTCCTCACTACGTTTTCCTTCACTGAAAAGCTCAAGTCTGGATCCGAATCCACGCCCTCTGCTTGAGGGGCGGTAAGTCGGTGCGACTTTATTAAGTTACCACGAGTCATTACTACTTTTTATTATATGTATAATTTTACTATGCCTATTAGGGTCCTAATGCGACGTGAGATAAAAAGTGGACTGTATTACAATAGGGCTGGTATATTCGCCGCCTAAATTTTACAGGGTTATCAGGGTTATTTGTAAAGTACTAACAACCTATACTATATTACTAACATCATATATATATATATATATTTTTAATAATGAATTGTATTTTCTAGTAATGAATTATATTGTAACATTTGAATTGTATCAGCAATAAAGGCTATTAAAAAATATATTATTATATATTATATATATATATATATATATATATATATATATAACGTAAAATGATTACTTAAATAATTTCAAGATTAATAATTCATTCCAAATAAATCTGTGTTCAACATTTTCCTATAATTAAATTACGTTCGCACGATTATGAATTAAATTATGGCCTCCTCCAGAGACTTCAAATTTTCCCTGTCCCATGCCTGTCGTTGTGGAAGTGTCGCGGAGGACGCTTGCACGTTTTAACTTACCTTACTACCAAACACAGATCTAAAAATTGTCAGATAGTACAACAAAAACTTAAAAGTTTATTTTTTTAAATTTATTATTTTTTTGTAAAAAATCATGGAACAAAAGTTGTTGTTTATGATGTTTGTAATATAGTCCTATGAGGTTGTCAGCATTTTAAAAATAACCCCTTTGTTTGCAAATGCAACATTATACAGTCCATTTATTTAGGTCCTTAACTAAATGTAAACAATCTTGATACATCTTATTATTGAAGCATACTTTACAAATCAATAGGTATAAAAATAGTCATGCAATTTCATATGAAGCCAAGTATTTGTATTTGAAGGTAAGTAAAAATTATTTCATTAATGTAGTAAATAGACACTCAAGATTGTTTACATTTAGATAAGTACCTAAACAAAGTATAGTAGAAAGGTCGATCGTGACCGGTGGCTGTCGATAAGGTGAGTGTGTCGTCCTCTCGCGCGTATCCTGACCGCGGAACCCGTCCTCAATATGCCCGGCCGGCTCAGTTGTCTTATTTACAATAAAGTTTAACATTTATTGAAATCTGTTATACATATTTTCTTCAAATTTAAATGAGGCCAATACAGAGGTACCCTTTTTCCAATAAAAAAAAATCATCAAAACCTGTTCCCAAATGCCGTAATAATCGCGTAACCTACGTAGAAAACCCCTCCTTTTTTAAAGTCGGTTAAACATACAGATGTCAAGTTGAATAAATTAAAAAGTTAACCGTTTTGATTTGTGCCCCTTATTCTTGAAAAAAAAAAGAGCAATTCGGCTGTATCTGATTAAGTGGTAAAGTCATAATATGAGACGGATGGTTTTGCTGCCATCCTCCGAAAAAAGACAGCATCCCTGATGCGCAGAGTGCGGGACAGCCCCAACAGCATCCTACAAACTGTAGCTGTTAGGATCACCTCTCCCATGTGGCAATGCTTCGTAAGGAGGGTGATTTAACCAATGATGTACAAATATTTACTAACACTAGTTTATAAGCTCTTTTTCTATTATTATTATTACTAACAAAATATGGAACTTGTTGTCCGAAATAAAAGTATTTTATTTTTATTTTTTTATAATAACAATAGAGATTTTCTATTAATTCGTTTTTTTTCTCACTTACAGGGGATTATTACTGGGAATGATTGGCGGTGTGCTACTCTACCTAACGTACACGATGGTTTATAAGTATTCATTAATCAAGATATTCTTCTTGCTTTACCCGTAAGTATATATTATTTACACTAACTTGGATACGTGCTAACATGGTTAATCGATTACTTAGAAGAAATAAAGTGGAAAATAGGCTTTCTTTCTCATTAGAAATCTGCGCGCAATAGTAGATTGTACAACAAGTGCATAAAATGCGTCATTTTACCCGAACCGAGTATAATAATATGCTATATGATACTTAAGTCGACGGCAAAATGGGTTTGATGAACGAGTTATACACGTTGCTTTTCACTTCGATTGCGAGGAAATTAAACAGTAATATTACAAATAAACGATTATTTTCTACACGTGACTCAGGTCGGACTACATAATGCGCTGTTATATTTTACAAGCTTTTATTTTTTATGCATTTCTATTTCTTATAACTTTTAGAATTACTATTGCCTACTTTTTTAATTTTGTATTATAACACGGTTTAAAAAAATAAAAGTTAAACTTTATTTTATAAAGTTCTAGTGTGCGTGGCTGTTGGCGCAGGCGTCATTGCGTCGGTCTTAAATGACGATGTTATTTTCTGCACTAGAGCATAAAATCCTATTTTACGCAGCCTACACGCAGCATAAATACGAACTTTAAGAGCATGAGAAGTGGAAAAGGTTTTTGGGTTTTTGAAATTAGAACTCGACGACTGTCATGCACCTAACTTTTTCATTCGATGAAAAAAAAACGTAATGACACATTCAAATAAGCGACTTGTCGTACATTACTTATTTATGTAATATAAATCCATTCTTAATATTGTTGACATTAACTAATTGTGTTTATTAAATTATTTCAAGTCGTGGAAGACCATCACTTAATCACACAAAATGAAAGTACAAGCAAGGATAAAAATTGGTGGGGCATAAATTCAGAACGCATCCGAAGATAAACTTTTCATTTTAATTAAAAAAACTGATGTTTTATAGTTGGAACTATTTTTCTTTCATCTACCATTTTCCTTGCTTTAGTGAGGTGAAAAGTTGTGTGTTTTGCTCGGAATAAAATTTTATTTGCGTCTCGTGCCCTGAATACCACGCTACGCTCAAGAATCAATTTTTGATCAGCAGGTCGATTCAGAACCTTACGATAAGTCTGTTGTCGACCGGTTCGATTAGATATCGTACGATTTCTTTTAATTTTTATTCACAACACCTAAATCGAACGTCAAACTGTCATATTCGAAACCGAACCGAAATGACGTCACACCCGTACGATTCTCATCCCATCCCATAGTTCTCGACCGGCAAAGGCTACAAACGTTATTCAGAACACAGATATCGAATGAAAGTTACCGACAGTTCTATTGTTTACAAAGCAAGTATGTAATACGGGAATGTCTTATTATTTTAAATAAAGTCTGGATTTTGTTTAATTTTATTTATTATATACCTATATTTTAGGCCATTAAAGTCTTAAAAATGTATGGAAAAGGATTTTCATTTTTCTTATAATCTATTTCACCAACTAACTCCTAACTAATTTTTTTTTTAATTTTTTATTTTTTATTTTTTAAATTTTCCATTTTAAAATTTAAATATCATTATATCTTAAAATTAACCCACTGATGTAACTTTCTTGTAAATTCTCAGTTTTAAGCTTAGTTACAAGGCTTTCCCAACAAAAGCATACATTTGCATAAAGGGAGGACCTGATCTACCATTGTTGAACCAAATTGAGAAATAAATAAATTTTTAATTTTAATTTTATAACTCCGTAAACGCTGTATCCGAATCGAAAGTTTAACTCAAATGTTCTGAATAGCTCGGAAAGCGCCCTTCGATTCGAGAACGATGTCCAATCGTACGATTCGGTTAAAATATCGCAGAGTCATGAATCGGGGGGCTGAGCTTCCATCGCTTGCTCGGGATTCAATACAAACACTCGCGTCAAATAACAACTTTGCAGCCGTGCATAACAAATTCAAATTCAAATTCAAATTCAAAATAATCTTTATTTCATAGGTAAGCATTATTACACTTGAAATCGTCACAATATTAAACTCTACCGCTCATTTGTAAGGCAGATTCCCCTGAGAAGAATGAGCAAGAAACTCTAGGGGTTGCTCTTTGTAAATAACATTTACAATATTTTTTTTATTATTTGAAACATCAGAGATCGAGACTACCTCCATGAGCTAAACGGGTTACTACCACGGATTTTTCTCATCCAAGTACGCAGAAGTTGTATAATAACCTTTAGTATAAAGTTTTTGTTTCACTATAGTTTTAAACCTCGTGTAAGGCAAATTTTGTATATCAACCGGAATCTTGTTATAGAAGCGTATACATTGCCCCTTAAATGATTTTTTGACTTTGTGAAGACGACTATCAAGAAAAGCTAGTTTATTTCTATTCCTCGTATTAATGTTATGTCTGTCACTATTTTTCATAAATAAATTACTATTCCTTTTAACATAAATTACATTCTCATAAATGTACTGTGAGGCTAGTGTAAGAATGTTAATTTCCTTAAACTTATCTCTTAAAGATACTTTGGGGCCCAGATTGTAAATTGCCCTAACTGCACGTTTCTGCAGGACAAAGATGCTGTTGATATCGGCGGCATTACCCCAAAGCAAAATGCCGTATACCTATTTGTTTTATTACGGGTAAACTGTGTCGGTCGATCTTTTTTGATAACACTGCACTGGTCGATCGTGACCCATGCGTATTGTGATCGGGTCAAATAATTCGATCATATGTTCGATATTTTAGCGGGTCACCCCATCTCTCATGATTTTTATTTATTTATGAAAAACACAATGTAAACTTACAGTAACAATCAAAACGCTTACATGCTAATTTCTTATACTACACACATATTTGATACGCTAAGTTTGCCTTATAAATTACTTTGCTAATGCTGTCGCAAAAGATGTCAGCATCCTGGACCTTGGCGACTAGACAATTAAGCAACGTGAGACTACGTTTCGTGGGCGCGTTGTCAGCCCGACAAGTGTGTCGCATGGGGGGCGTAAAACAATTGATGTCGACGTAGTGTTCCGGGATTGTCCACCTTACCTCGCATGATACTTCCTTCCATATGGCGTTTAAAAATGTCAAATTATACAATTGGCTTTTATTCTTTCCTGCTGTTGGGTAATGTGTCTATAGTTAAATGCATCATTGATAAATCACACTTAGGACACAAATTTTCCTTCTAGGAAAAGTAACGGTGTTACAAAACAAAAGTACATAACAAAAAAGTTATGCACGTCCAAAATTACTAATTTATTATTCATTGATATTTTAATATTAGCTGGTGCACTCTTAAATAAACACAACATACCGAAAAACAGATTAAACACAAAATTACCATGTAATGGACACTAAGCGGCACGGAGCAATTAGGATGAATGATTGATAGAGTCATTGATCCGTTAACCAGTTGACACGTCAAGTCAAGCAATCGATCACGATTGCTTGAGTTTTTGGTACGATCGAACGAAGGTTCTATCAGACGAATGCGCCATCGAACAAATGTTCGACCCCAACGAAAAGTGAGAAGGCGTACCGTATCGTGAGTGGGGACTTCACGTGAGAGTGAACGAGACAACAATAATATTGTGAATTGTTGAATAATCTCTAAAATTATAACGATAAAGTCGAAAATTGCGCGCATGACCCATGAAACTGTAAAATGATCGGGTTATTTAGAAGCTAGTACCCGGGTTATCGGGTTACAGGTGCTGTTCGAATCATTTTGATTCGATCGAACACGATCGACACACATCTACTTACGGGTTAAAAACGAGACAAAAAAATTTCAGGCACTGAACGGTTGTCCGCTGTGATTCCAGCGCAGTGGTGTACCTGCTCCTGTTCGGGCTGGACTCGTCGCCGTTCCTGGAGCTGAGCAACCCGTCGGCGCCGCTGCACTGCTGCTCGCACGAGCCGCACCTGGTGCGCGCGGAGGTGGACGCGCTGCGGCACGACTTCAACCTCCGCGTCAAGAAGATCCTCTTCAACTCCATTGTCGGAACTTACTATTCCAGCTTCATCCCGTGCACCTTTGCTCCGGTGAGTTTTTTACTTATATTCGATGGTGTTAAAAAAAAGGTGTTCCAAAAATGTAGGTAAAATAAAAACACAGTCGCATTGAGAACATCCTCTTTTTTTCAAGTCGGTTAAAAATAACGCATGTTTTTAAAGGATTACGGATAGGATTTTTTATTTCAAACATTTTCAAACGGTAAGGTAAAATTATCGTTTGACAAGGCGCAGGCCTCATCGTAAATGCGCGGTAAATACTATAGTTTTTTTTACAATCACATCATCATGTTGTCAACAGTTATATCTATTGGATGGTATTAGTTTGTTTATCTACACACATATCATAAATCCTCTATGATGTGTTAAAAAACCGCAAATTACGACCAGCATAAAGATAAACCGTTTTGTTAGAACAAATTTCTGATCTGTGAAAACGTTAATATTGTTTAATATTAACATCAAATTCGATTTTATTATTACATTCAAATTTCGAACGTCTCTGAAAAACAAAACCATTTGATTGGACCTCAATACTAATATCAGTCGAGATGAAGTTTTATTCGAAATGAAATGTCAATAGCAAACGATTTTGACAAATCTCACACGTTACTTGATATCGAACGATATGATAGTTGTGGCTGACTCTAGTTTGTCTATGAATTAAAGAAAACTAGGGCTGTGTGACATGCGTGAGAAAAGTTTTTGTTTGCCGCTTTTCGTCAGTCGTAACATGCGGTTCCTGAACACATCTTAGAGAGCTTATAATATGTGTATAGATAAGACAGTGTATATAACTGCACATAATTAGGCATTAAAAGACTCGTATTTTAACGCTTTTCATTATGTAACAGCAACATAATTAAACTACTATATTTACATAATATGCAGTAGATATATGTCATTGATGCATTTTGTTGTTGCAGCCGTTCCTGTACTACGACGTGTACGCAGCGGCGCAGCAGATAGGGCTCGTGTGGTTCGGGCTATTTGGCCGTTACGCTAGCCAGCTGGTGCCCGCGGCGTACACCGACGTGCCGCATCGCGCCACGCTGCACCTCGGCCGTTGGAGACCGGATACGACCATTGTTGGTGCGTCCTGCGTATAATCATGTTTATCGTTATTACGACAATCAAACTATTAACGGTTGGGTGATGAATCGACCTATGTACATCCCAAAGATCTTGTCTATGGATAGGGTATTTCGCCACAGTCCACCACTCTCACACTTCACGGACATGACAAATCTATGATTTCAATGAACTTTCTTTATGAAGCAGGTTGCTTTGCTTAGATTTCCTCCATTTAAATGTAATCTCGTAAGTTAATGCGCGGTGTAAATATTTCAAAGTTCCAAGCTTGTCAAATAGATGGCGTTGTAATTAATGTCTATACAATGTTAGTTTTCTAAAACGCGCAAGTGAATTTTTCTGACTGCGAAGTATTTAAGAAGTTTTGGCCTAAGTTAATGATGGACCCCAGGCCACGAATAATGGCCTGGCGGGGGCATCTCGTACACGCTTCTAAGGTATGCTATACTTCACCTAAATTGCCTTCACGTTATAATATATTTGTTTCATACGGGCCTTTATGAGAATTGATTGTTCATAGACATGGGTGGTGAAGTTGTGGCGTGGTCGGGTGGGCGCTTGTGGTCGCGTGGTGCACGAGTGGCGGCACGTGGCAGCGTGTTTGTGGCGACGTCAAACTGCGTGGCCGCTACGCCGATGGACTCTCATCATACACGGTTTTACGTGAGTATAGAGACATTAAGCGCGTATAAAATTAGCTCCACAACGTTGAAATGCTAATTTAGTATGCGCTACCCCTACTGCAACAATTAACAATTGGAACAAAAAACCCCTTTTTCTTCTACCATAATGTTTTGTGTGTTCGCCATAAATTTTCTGCTTGATTAAATATCGAACAGAGCCATAGTGGTCATCGAGTATTTGACCAGAAATGGACACGAAATGTCGTTCAATTTGTTTGAAAACTATTCTGCCATATCGCACTGCTATTACAATAGTGTTATAACTAAAAAAATGTGAAATTCAAGATTATACCATTGTTGAACGTAAAATTTGATTCTCTATACGTCAATAAAACCATCATTATAATATTGTAAAAAACAACTAAAAAATATCTACATAACTACTTAACTTCAAATGAGACGCACTTTATGTGGGCTAGTTCTGGTCAACATAGTCCTTATTCAAAAATATGACATTATTTTTTCTCTTTTATTTTTAAATATGTATATTTAGCAAGTAGGAAATAACCTATACATAAATTTACACAGATCTTTCAAGGGAAGCAAGTAATTCGTTTTTGGGCGATTCTGAGAAAATACACTTTTTGAGTTATTACACTATTGTATTAACAGTGCGATATCATTACTGTGACAACTGCGCTCCGATTGGCCATCCCGAGTTCGAAACCATTGACGGCTGTCGTCAATGGGTGTCGTCAACTGTTTCACTTCAAATCGACCAGTGAACTTGAGCATTGCTATAATAACGAAAATTGCAAAATTACATATTTAATTACCAATGAAAATTGGTTCCGTTTGTTTTATAATTACATGTTTTGCTGTTTTCCCCCCACACTACCGAATGAAACAGCACGCCTTTGTTAGAGATATTATCCTTATTACAATAAATACAGAATATTTTTGGAATATACAAAGACGTCACACAGGTCGATTGTTGGCGCTGTCCATATTTCAGTGCAAACGAGATTTGATATTTATAAGTGATATATCACTGATGAGTTAGCAGGAATGTATGTCCATTATTTCGTCTCTATTTCTGGTTATATACTCGATGATAGTGGTATAGTTGGCGAAGTATTATTTGCACCGATTCGTCTTATTACTTCATCTTTAGAGTACAATGAGACAACAGTTCGAACCGTCTCGGTAACCCACGTGCCATCTGTATAGTGCAAAGAACTGATTTTAAATACCTTTACACATTGGCACTTCATTCTAAATTTGATAATCTTTATGTGTAAATAACTTGTTCAATTAGTTAGAAAAGAGTCGGCAGTCGGTATTCTACGAAGTACCTACTGTTAAGAAGAAAAACGACCTGTTGAGTAAAGAAATAATTGAAGTTACATTCGTGTTAGCGTTAAGTAAAAGAGGTGTTAATGGTTTTATTGCCTATTGTAATAGAAAGGACAAGCTGTTCCAAGAGATAACATTCATCGGTGCATATAATATTTCTACAACTATACTAATTAATTGGAAACAAAATCTATTTTGGTCTTCGCTAGGTTAATTCTTCCTACTTTCTTTGAAACCTGACATTCCAGAAAATGGACACCCAGCCTAAGTTAAGTCTGCTATGGGTGTTCAGGCATTCACTACACGCACGACGGAAAACAATATCATGTCGTCTGTTTTTTCATTAAAATGTCTGGACATTTTCAACTTTACTCCGTTTAAAAAAGAGAACATTCTTTACTAATCGTATGTTATTGTTTTTTTTACTCATAAAGTTGCAATAGTCAAGATAGGGACAGGACTTATGAATAAGCATAATCAGCGAGTACAGTAGCCAGAAATAGAGACGAAATGCCGTTTAATTTGTTTGATAACTATTCTGCCAAATCATTACTGTGACAACTGCGGCGCTCCGATTGGCCAGCCCGAATTCGAAACAATTGACGGGTGTCTTTAATGGGTGTCGCCAATTGTTTCACTTCAATACGACCAGTTTAGCTTGAGCTTTGCTATAATGGACGAAAATTGAAAAATTACATATAACATTTAATTACCGATGAAATGTGATTCCGTTTGTTTTGTAATTAGATGTTTTGCTATTTTTCCCACACCACCGAATAATAATAACAGCCCCCATTGTTAGAGATATTATCTTTATACAGAATATTTTTGTAATATACGGAGACGTATATTCCAACACAGGTCAGTTGTTGGCGCTGTACTATTTCTGTTTTCTAATTTGTGATTTCAGCGCAAACCAGAGTTCATATTTAAAAGTGATATAAGGCCTGACGAGTTGCCAGGGATGGATAGCCCTTATTTCGTCTCTATTTCTGGTTATATAAATAATGAACTTAACAAAACTTCGTTTGTCTACAGGTGGTGTTCGAAAATCCTTCCTTACTAATCTGTGTACTTGTCTGTATGCAGCTCTCGTTAATAGTGGTGCAACTCTCGTTACTTTTTAGCGGGTCGCAGTGGCACTACTTTCTCTCAATAGTAATATTACTTTTTATCAACTACTACACTCTATTCAAGCAGACTCGTGATTACTTAGTCTCGAGTAAAGTTTATAAGGCGGAGAGTATAATACAGGACAAAAATGGTCTGACCGCTTCCAATTAATAAAATGTATCATAGATGTGTATCCTTCTTAAGCGAATTATCTCTAGATGCGCAACTAGACGCCGCACAAGTTTCATGAATACGAAAATATAAAAATAAAATTTGTTCTTTTAATCAATTACGCGGTTTAAATCCGGAAAAACAGTTTCATTTCCCATGTATATATAAATTGAATTCAATTTCATTCATAGCGTATATCCAAATTATTTTTAACCGACTTTAAAAAAAGGTGGAGGTCCTCAATTCGACTGTATGTTTTATTGTATGTATATTACGCGATAATTCAGGCATTGTGAACCGATTTTGACGAATCTTTATTGTTCCGAAGAGGGTACCTCAGTACCATTTCAATTTGAAGAAACTATTCCACCTCTAAGGGTGGCAAACTAGGGGATGATTCCGGTTTCGCACACGTTCCGGTAACCGATTGCAATAAAACTTAGCAAATAGATGTAATTCTACTAACTTTTGAGGCCGGTTTTTAGATATGAGTAAGAATATAACGACTCCCAACATTTTCCAATATAAAAAAAACTTGCTGTATTTAACATGCAAAATGTCGTAATTCATAGACACATTTACTAAATGGATCTATGCCTTATGTATAGAGAACTATAAAGCAAATTACTCTAGCTAATATTCTGCCATAACCCAGTATAAAGTGGTAAGGGAGATAAAAAATACAAAATATACGGCACAATTTAGAGAAACATTCGTCCTGGAATAACAAATTTTCATTAGGAAACGGTGATCATCTGCACATTTTAACCCCATTTAATTTGTTTCATGTTATTATATATAGCCATTTTGTTTTGATTCTTTTTGTAATGATTTTTTTACTAAAAAATAAAAACACTTTATTCACAAGTATGACACAAATACAGATTGAATACAACAGGAATAATAAAATATTTTTTGTTATAGCAGTGAAATGGCGTAGACTAGACTATATATATGCTAAGTTCCCTAAGGCGCTGGTTTTCAGTCAGAACCAACGTGAGGTATTAAATAAATCTAGAAGTTATTTGTAATATATTATTTTATTTATTAGATAAGATCTAATAAACGACTAGAAGGGGAATTGTTATAAATAATAAATTTAATAAAGTGTGAATAGGGCATCTAAAGTAATTTATTCAATATGTAAGTGCATGTGCGGATTTTTTAAAATATATGAGTGTAATTGCGAGTGAAAATTATAATTGTGAACATGTTTTACTGTAATAAATCAAAGTAAAAATATATATTTGAAAAGGCCAAGAAGAAGAGTACATGGGGATATGAAAACTAATATTAATATTAAAATTTCAACAAATTGTAGGTGTTGCCGGTAAAGTGCTTTGAATTTGTGTTTGGAACACACGACGCAGATAAGTACGTTATTTGACCTCCATCTCACCTGATGGAACTGACGATGAAGTCGATGATGGACTATGCACACTTAAATAAATAATTCACTCTTGCCTTGAAAAGGCCCAATTTACACCATTCAGGGAACAAGTCTGCGGGCAGGGAATTCCACTCCATAGCCGTACGCCATATAAATGTGGGAGCAAAGTTATGTTCAACAAAATAATAATAACGCACACACTCAACATAGCCCCGTACTAGGGAAACCCTGTGTCGCGGGTACCATGGACACACACAAATTACACCCAAACTCACGAGAGAAACAAACGTAGGCCATACAAATATTTCTCCCGGCCCGGGAATCGAACCTAGGACCTCTGCGTGGCAGTCCGGCTGGTAACCGTTCGTCCACAGAGGCAGTTCAATTTCGTCGGTTAAAAGGTAAAACTCATTAAGTGACATTTTGTTCAAAAACTAGATTTTTTCAATTTTGCTTTATTGGGAAGAACATCTATGACAAGAAAAATTCAGTAAGTCTGTGGTGTCCTTCATGTTTTAATACATACCAGTCCTTTAGTGATTTTTCATAATGAAAAAATACAAAATCTTAATTATCTCCCTTTGGCCAATTAGGCTATTAGTGAGTTTTACCTTTTAACCGACGATTTAATAAGTTAATTATGTTCAACAAAATTAATTAAAAGAAATCAGTAAAGTAAACCTACCAAAGTTCATGGCCACTGTTGAATTGTAAAACAAATAAAAAAAATAAAGTACACTTTATTTCAAAAGCCATATTTTAGAAAATAACATAATAGAAAAAGAATCAAAACAAAATAGCAATATGTAATGATATGAAACAAACAATGTCATGCCTTTTTTTTTTTGATGGGGGGAAATATTTTTGGATACCCCTGAGACCAGGGAGACTCAGGGGTTATGTGGGGACTCTCCCTCCATACTGGAGGGCCTACCCCACTAAAACCCCCCCCCGGGTTTTCCTCTCGCCGGTTGAGTCGGCGCCGTGGGAACTATGTCATGCCTACAGATCGGCACACTACATAGTTGTCACTGTTTTTTTTTTCGCTATATCGCGGTTTGAAAGTAACCGATATACACAGTGTGGTTAGAAAGTTGAAATTTATTATTAAGAGTTACGCATCTAGAGAAAATCTAACCGCTGATCTTCGCACAAAATTCATCTTCTCTGTCTGATAAAAGCGATGTAATCTATATTAAAATTGTTCCCCAGTAGCATTTTATATACATTTTTGAAGTTTTCAACTAGTAATCGATTAAAATATGCAAAGTAGTAATTTCTGATGTATTTTCTCAATTCTACATTCCATGAGAAATGTTGCATCGCTTTGTTTTAAAAATCAAACAGATCTGTTGTTAAAACTTTCATACGCGTCAATTGTACTTAATTGTTTGGAAAGCTCGTTTTAAGTTAAGGTTTTGTTTCGAACAAAGTATGAAGAGCATTATGATTATGAAATTTTATAAGACTGAAGTTTAAATAAGCGGTACTTTGTTTCCAATTTCTGTCCTCGCATTATCGTCAATGTTGTAAGAAATGGGTGTTTGACAAATATAACGCAACTTAAATTGGTGATCAATAGTGAAAACAGATCCGCAGCCTGATTAATCATAAAAAAACACGCAATGAAAAAAATTTGTTTTGTTAAAAAAATTACAGAACATTCTCTCAGTTTCATCTCTGAGCTTTAAGGTTATTACTCCCTAGTGTTATTTAAATCGATTTCAGATCCGTCTACCTTGTTTCTGTGTTTAAAGGTGCAATAAAAAAAGTAGTCAAATACCCTGTTGTCATAATAAATATAAGGATCTGTTATTTGCTTTATATAGTCTTTATGTAACAGGAATTAGTCAGATGTAAATGTGAACAATATAACGAATAATTGTCATAAATGGAAGTTTTGTCATAGGCTGCATTTACATAGGAACTAGTCATACATTAATTATAAGTGAAATGTACTTACGCAAGTATGTACTTATTTTTAAAGTTTGTCAATTGTTTGTTATCCCAAAACACGTGTAGTGCTGGCTGCCAGATGTAACTTATATTTTGTTGCTTATATTCTTATTATGCTTAATTCTCATGTATGTCACTGGCTACAATGTAAATGTGGCCTGCAAATGTTTAAAATACCTTCACTTACTAACCCAACTTCGGTGTTGTCTAGTCAGTGGTCATGTATGTAAGTCACAGTAAATAAAAATGTATGTAAAACAAAAACAAGTTTTATTACCTAACATATTGTTAACACCCTTAAAATCTCTGTACAAAGTACCAAACAAATAACATGATTAGAGCTCATTATCGATCTTATATATCATACATAACAAACTATACACAACCTAATAATATACATAGGTCCTAAAACTCACACATGTATTACTCATATAACTTTGGTGGTGCAGAGGTTAGTTTTTTGGGCTGGTTAGGTTCCAATTCGGGAAAGAAACTTTTCTTTTTATATTAATTTAAATTAATATTATGATGTTTTGCTATAGTTGACGAAATATTATTTGCACCAATTCCACACACTAACTCGTACGATGGAACAAGATCATAACAAAACTGCTCATGGTCCATGGACTTTTTTTGCAAAAGGCATAAAAAAACCCCTGTACACTTTAAGTAAAAGAAGTGTTAATGGTTTTATTACACTATTATAATAGAAAGGATCAGCTGTTCCAAGCGATAACATTCATCGGTGCAAATAATATTTCTGCAATTAAGTATAACATGATATTCATGTATTTTATTGTGAAATTACTCCACTGATGAGTTACAATTATTATTATTAATACAAATATGGAACACAAAGAAACATTCCTTTTGATCTGACAGAACTCTAACCTGTGTCTGTGCCGTACCAGGACCACCACTTTACTAACTGAGCGACAGGTCAAGTCAGATCTTATGAATTTATCTTTTAACAGATTTTTGCCATAGCACCGTTTGTGAGAAATGTATGAAAGGTTTTCTTCACTTTATGTAATTTTTCTTCAGCTTTTATGAAAAATACTGCCCTCGTAATGAAAAAAGGTACAACTATGCGTACTCTATACAGCAGTTGCGCCTTTTTCATTTTGAGGGCAGAATAGGAGGTAAATGTGCAGACAAGCCACTTGATGAGGAGGTGGACACCAGAGGCTGCCTATGTGTTGCCAGTCTTTGAGAGAAGAGAGTAAACAAAACACTTCATGATGGAGCCCATTCCACATTATGCAGCTACAACTTAGAAATATGTAATATTGTTTTTGTGGTCTGGTTAGTGCCTTAGAACTCATTTCAGTGATCTGGTACTCATATTGCAGGGAAGGTAATCAGGCTCATTATCATTGTTATTATTATGTTCCTATTTTGTAAACACCCAAGAAGCAGTTTTACTACTATCATTGATTTGAACTTTCATTGACTTCATTTTGTCTCTAACAATGTCACATGCGTTTAATAACTCTTTATTCTTATTGTTCAAAGCATTCAGTCTAACTGTATGCCTAAAATCCACCAACATATCTATTAAAATATTTGACACATCATTTTGTTGTGTACCATCCTTTAATGTCAGCCCAAATCGGTTTAACACACTTATTATGTATTCAGCTATAAGAATCACTGGCACTGGATAATACTCTGTTGTATTTGATTTAATAATCTTGTTTGTAGAACTAATTAAACCTACAAGTGTGTTAATACAATCAGCTGTATCGAAATCAGACCGTAAAGCCTCTAAATTAGAATCCTCAACTTTCTGCAAGTTATCTAATAACTTGTCTTTGTAATCTCCGTTTTGTGTAGCATTATTGTTAACATACATTAAAGCATCTTTGAGGAAGAATTTGAATTTGTTGAGAACTTCTTCTGCCATCTTCATTACTTGTTCGTTGAATTCCATTGGATAACGGTAGTTTGACATGAGACAGGCCATTCTAAATGTATCTGCGCTGTATGATTCTAGCAATGTAGGTATAGATATGGTGTTTTTAAGGGATTTTGACATCTTCACATCGCCTTTGACATGCAAGTGTCCAACATGGATCCAGTAATTCGCCCATTGACGTGTTTTATGAAACGCACAAGACTGGGCTTCCTCATTTTCATGATGAGGGAACCGAAGGTCGATCCCTCCAGCATGGAAGTCTAACTGTGACCCAAAGACTTTGCTAACCATAGCTGAACATTCAATGTGCCATCCAGGTCTCCCTTTGCCCCAAGAAGTCTCCCAATAAGGTTCATCAGGCTTATGTCCTTTCCAAACGGCAAAGTCCATGCTATTCCTTTTGTATTGACTCTTTGGTTCATCTGATTCTTGAGTTTTAAGCAATTTACCATAAGAGGGAAACTTGCTAGTATCAAAATACACCGAGCCGTCCTTTGTTGCATAGGCGGTACCTGAATCTATGAGGTGTTTTACGAAAGTTTCAATGGAGCTGATGTGATCTGATACTCTACATATTATCAATGGTTTCTCGATGTTGAGACTGGCCATATCGAGCCAGAATTCATGCTCAAACTGTTGAGCAATCGTTTTATAGTCTGTTTGGGTGTTAATACCCTTTCGGATTATCTTATCATCAATGTCAGTAACGCCCATAGCGGTCACCAGTTTTACGTTGAAAAAAGACTTTAGGATGCGCTGAATTATATCCAGCTTCACGTAACAACTCGCGTGACCCAGGTGAGCAGAATCATAGACCGTGGGACCACAGGAGTACCAAGTTGCGATGTGAGGATCGTTTAAAATAATAGGAACCTTTTCTTCGGCGACGCAGTTGTAAACATACAAACCAGTCGGGTTTCCGTTTGGCATCAGCCATCTCGTCTCTTTGTAAGGCTTCAAAGTGCACACGTGTGATAGTCTTCTTCTTGTAATTATTGGTAATAAATTTCGCATTTTCTTATAAATTATCTTGATTGCTTCAGGTTACCACAACAACTGATAGTAAACGTCACAAACTAAAACGTCAGACTGCAAACGGTTCAAAGTCGAGCAACCAGTTTATTTTTTCATAAACTGCTCTGTCTATACCGCCACTTTATTAAGCAAAACGTTGATAATACACCTATGGAAAATATGTATTGGTAACTTTTACTATCCATTAGACTTCACAAAAAACATTCAAAAAAAGTGCAAGGGTGTCATGCAATTATTTTGTTCAATATCAGTAACTACGCAAAGTAAGTTGACAGAAGAAGCCTATTTATTAATCTTTATTGCTTTTTCTCACCTTTACTTAACTATCATAGGAGTATTGTGATATACAAACGCAACTGTCAAATTTGACTTGAGACCGTCTAAGATTTTTGAAAATTTTGTCGAAATTACATATATTAAGTACTTCTCTGTTAATTTTGACGCTGTTCAACATGGTTACTTTTGCTCCTGATGAAATTGGCTTACAAGATAAATCGCCCTGTGCTGGTATTAGGGCCGATTTGAAGATGTGTTTATTGGAGAGCGCTTGTTGCAGAAAGGTTAGATTTTCTTTATCACTATTCTTATGCCTTTAATTTTCCTATTTTTTATTCGTCACTAATTTGCTATTTGTCTTTTGTTTTGGGTATAACCCAAATAACCCAGTTATTAGTGTTTGCTACTGACCTGTGTGCTAAATGAGCAGTTATGTGCTAAAAATTTAGTAAACATTAAAAGTTTTGTCACACACACAATTTGCAGGACAAAAAGACCCCACGAGAATGTTTGAAAGATCATTTGGTTCCAGATGAATGTATTCAACTCAGACAAAGTTTTTTTGAGTGTAAACGATCATTGGTAAGTTTAATTTAATATTTAATTTAATATTTTTAATAATTTACTTAAAAATACTTTTCATAAAAATTGTGTAACTATTACAAAATTTTTTACGATATTAAAAATTTGTTTATACTTCTAAATTGCGTAACTATACTTGATTTAGTTCATAAATTTGACTAGAAATATTTTGCTTATTGTATGTAGCGTACATGAACGGATGATGTGCGTGACGTGATTTAGAAAGAATGGAAATGAAAGGGTTAATCAGAGGAATGAGGTAGACTTATTTTGCAGTAACAGGATTCAAATCATAGGAATACATACATTTATTTAGAAAGGCCTGTCCATGTTATTTCTTCTAGGGCTATAAAAATCAGGAAGATTAGGAGAAATAAGTGCTCGAATATTTGACCATTGCATATGATGCTCTTCAAATATTTATTATGCACAAGACAATCTGGTGGTTACTTTTCAAACTGGGTGTTGCTAACCCACTTTTACCTTTTAACCGTTGTTGAGATCTATAATTTTAATTTGCATTACATTTATTTGTTTTGTACTGGATTTAGTAATTTGTGTACTATATTCCCATTAAAATGAAATCAGATTTTTGAACAGTCAAATAGGCATAACATAACTTCTTTTTAAACAACATTAACAATTTGAAGTAAGGTAAGCAGCGGTTAAATCTGCTTACAAAATCTTTTGGTTTGTGAATCAAAGTATCTAACATAATTTAATTATTTTATAGCTCGACACAAGAAGAAGATTCCGAGGTCACAAAGGATACTGAAATAATTTAAAAGGTATTAGACTAGATTATGATTTAATTTTAAATAATACAAATTCTGTATGTAAAATACTTATTTTTTAATTAAAGTTGATTGTTACAGTTCTGTGTGGTTTTTAAATAATTTCTAAATGGTGCTTGTTGTACTTCTACAAAAAATTTCAACAATCTAACTCTAACACTGACACATCTCAAAAACCGGTAACTTAGGCTGCGAACTTCAGACGGAATGTTGCCATAATTTTTCCATTGTTTTACTGAACAGCAAGGAAGTTTCTGAAGATACTGTTGAAGCCGGTGTGAAGTATGTCAGCCTAGATCAACGGCCTAAACAGCAAAACACTTTAATCTACAGAAATAGTAGTACGACTTAAACTTATGAGTGCTGAGCGAGGAGAACCCGGGTTCGATTCCCGGTAGGACTAGTTTGGAAATAAACTTTTCTGAATTGGTGTGTTCTGAGTAGTGCCCTGGAGTGAACTCCGTTGTTCCGGGACTCATTGAGACTGGCATCCTGATTTTGATTCAAATCAGAATATATCAGATCGGGTAGTCTCGAAATCAGATAGGTTTCTGGGCGAGAAGATGAACCTGATTCCTACTATATCTTTCTAATTTGTGAGCTAAATCGACTATTGTTCCAATTAGAAATGTCAAATGTTTCCGATCGGCCAGTTGTTATTTTTACGCAATTATACGCCTCGACTCGGAAAAGACGCAGTTTACGATCGGGAGAGGCAATCGAAATTAAGCTGCAGACTATTGTTGTAGTTGTCTGGCACATTATTATTTTATCGCACTGTTAATACAATAGTGTACTAACTCAAAATATGTATTTTTTCAGAATCGATGAAAAACGAATTGCTCATTTTCCGTGAAAGATTATCAAAATTTATGTTTAAATTTATATAATTTATATTTAAACCTACACGGTTAAAATTTATTACAGATATCTAAAGAATTTTCTACTCGACAAATATACTGATATTTGCGTAAAGATTTACAAAAAGTTTTGTCTTATTTTGAGTTAAGTAGATATCTTTTAATTGTTTCTTACAATATTCTAATGACGCTGTTATTGACGTGTAGAGAATCAAATTTTACGTTCAGCATTAGTATAATCTCGAATTTCACATATTTTGAGTTACATACAACACCTTTATAATAGCAGTGCGATATTACATAACGAATAAAGACTATACATACACGTATATAATATATTATTTTGCTATCCTGCTCGATTCTATTCAAAGTGGGATTGTAGGGGTCTTAAAGGAAACTCGTAAATTTCATTGGATCTTTTTATTATAAAAATAATTGAAATTCATTTAAATTGTCTAATAGGAGCTGTGCCCTTAACGAAAAGTTGCTTTCAAAGCTAAATAATATCTGTTATATATTAAATATTAATTTCAACGCTCTTAGCTATCTAACGTACAGTCAATTGCTTTATTGCTGCAAGTTTTTTTTGTAATTATCATTTCACTGTTGATTTGTTATGTCACTAGAGAGATTATATCGTGACGATCTCTTAACACAAGAAAAATCGACTTACCCTTAAATGTCGAAATGATGTACTTCAACACTCCTTACAAATTTGTCAATTCAATACCTCCAATGAACACTACACCACCTTTAATTTTTGATCATATTATGTTGTTTTAGTAAACAGCCATATTTATTTACCAACATCATGCTCCCCGAATTTTGTGAAAAATAAAATAAAGGAACAAAAAACAAAATACGAAAAATAAACAAAAAATCGAATTTTGTGAAAAAAAAAGAAATAAGAACAAAATAGAAACAGAACAGGTCCAAAAATTAAGTTGGCGTAGTATTTAATTGGAGGTATCGAGTTAGGTAAACAGTAATGAATTTCGTAGCTGACTGTACAAACAATTATCAACAAAATTAACAATTTTTACAAGCGTATTATATATTTATAACTCTAAAGTTTTAAAGGGAATCTTAAGCTATAATTTGGGTTGAAATTAGAAATGTCTACCGATAAAGTCACAAATGGTGTTATTCAATCTATTTTTAAATTGTACTTAATAATCACGAAGTTTCTCCTTACAGTTTAAGTAAAGCGTAATATTCATTGTCCTACATGTTAGCTGACAGTGCAGGATAAGATTATACGAAAGAAGAGTAGGGAGAGACAGCAATCTTAAATGCTAAGCCTCATGAAATGACAGGCTTGTTTATGTCTTGCGGATTACAATTATTAGTATAAAGGCCCCCCTTGTTAGCAAACTTCAACATTGCGCTAACTAGAGATGGGTCGTCGACGCGTTTTCCGTTAACGAAACGCAACCGTCCATCGTCGACGATCAACTAGTCGGTCAACTAGTTAAATTTGTCGACTAGTCGATCATTCAACTTAAGTTGACTTTCGTTCGTAAGACTAGTTTAACTGAATCAACTAAAGTAGCTTTTGAGAATATGAACTATAGTTTTGGAAATTAATTCATTTCCAATGTTTAACATGAGCGCGGCTATCGACGCTTTTAACATACTGCAATAGAGTTTAATTCCGATAGATTCAAGGGCATTGCGTCACAACGGGCGCAACGTCTCTCTCTCGCTCTAGCGAATTAACTACACCGTCATCCTTTTTGTATATTGAATGCACTGTTGCAATAATAAATAGCATAACAGACTTATCTTACTTCATCGCACATATTCAAACATCAACTTACACGTACAGAATTTCAAGTTCAAATAATTTGTCTATGTAATTCTATGTATAATTCGACAGAGCGTTGATTAACGCGTGGACTCTCCGTTTAACCGTCTACGAATTCTACTAGTTAACCAAAGAACGGTAGACCGTAGAAACGTCGATTGAACAGTTGATTCGACTAGTTCGTCCATTCAACGCCCGCCTCTAGCGCTAACAGAAACAGTGTTTTATGCATTGACTTACAAATAAATGGACGACGGGTCTAATACAAAAACCACGAAAAAAATGTCCCAAGTCAACCTATTCGAAATTTAAATTGTTATGTCATCGCAGTATCGCGCTGTCCGTAGAACAAATGAAGACTAAAGCGGAGTGTCGCGCTCTGTATATGATTTTAGCGCCTTACAAGTGCGGACACTTTTTAGCGCGGACCCGACGTCCATATAATTTTAAGTCAATGGTTTTATGTGATAATATGGCAATCACGTACGATTTCATGTAAAACCAGATTTCTTTAAATTTCTGCCTTATGGTGTGTTCTTTTTGTAAATATTTTACATTAATAGTTTTTGTTTCCGCATTTATATGTTGGTTAATTTTTACCATCGAGTATATAACCAGAAATAAAGACCAGTAAGGGCCTCGTCCATTATAGCAAAGCTCAAGTTAAACTGGCCGTTTTAAAGTGAATTGTTTCGAATTCGGGTTGGCCAATCGGAGCACAGTTGTCATCTTAATGATTTGGCAGAATAGTTTTCAAACAAATTAAATAACATTTCGTCTCTATTTCTGGTTATATACCTGCTCGATGATTTTTACACACAATATAAACCATTACGGGCAATGACCGAATGTCAACGATGTACCTGATATTCGTTTGTAGCTGAGTCATAGACCGCATCTGCCATGTTTTTGTGCTATTGTATTTCCTTGTTTCAAATAAGGATTTAGATTCTGGTTTAGTATAGTGCTTCTTCTTCTCATCGTATCGATGGCGTGCGTTATTTGCCATGCATCGTGGTGAAAAGATTTGGCAATCGGTGCAAGGTAAAGAAGAAAGGCCAATCGGTGGCTAGTTGTGTCTGACACACAAAAAAATAATGTTATGTCGTGCGGGGAGGCTCCTTTCGCTGCTGATGCGTGCTGACAAGTGGGCTTCAACCCTTAGGTACTTATTTGATCAACCTAAGGAAAAATCTACGAATATTTGTGCGAGTTTTCAAAACTTTTATTCACTTGAAGTGTGCTTCACTTCAAAGAGGATTTGGTAAAGTTGTTGGCAATCTTTTTGAAACTCCATAACTAGAGATTAAACTTCACATATATAAAATATTCACAAGCATTTCATTCACTAGGTACTTGGCTTGTTATAGCACCATAACAAAATAACAAGTGCGCAAAATTAAGTCACAAATGCTTTGAGTAAAATTATTAGATTCACGTTTTAAAACAGCTATAGGATTTGAAATCTTAATTTTATACCGTTAGTATGCTTTAATTCTTGCATAGAAACCACAGCGTTTGGAATTATTTGTGGTCAATTAATAACGAGTAATCTTGTAATAGTATAGTAATACTATAAAGCGAACGATTCACTACTTTAGATGTAGCTCGATATCAATTATCTTTAGTACAAGATAAAGATATACCGAGATATATCGATAAAGATCGAGAGGTCTATTGTCTCATGGCACTTAAATAACTTCGTGAATAATTATCGCTATCAAGCCATTAACTACATAATGTGCGTAAATATTATTAATTTTATTATTCGTTATATTAATTTAATGAATCACAATTTACTATGTATTATTCCAATTTGGTCACACTAAAAGGGATTTAGTGAAAATATAGAACTTATCATTGGTGCACTTTTGGAAGAACCCAATACATAACAATATTATTCAAACTTTTTATTCACTTAGTGACACTTTACAGTAGTGACTAATTAATTTGGGTTCTAATGACAACACACAAAGTTGACTGTCAATGTAACATCGTGCGATACGTTGGGCAATATCGTTCAGCATTAAATCGGCGAGTGAATAGTCAACTATATACATCGGTAATCTTCAGGTTAGTTTTCTGTACTTAATTTTGGTGACAATTTTTATTATTTAAGTATTCGAGTATATTTCATGATACTACTCTACTACTACTACTCGAATATTAAGTAATACTTCATGATAATATTATAGAATATTTAAATAGTAAAAATAGCCCCCAAAATTAGGTAAGAGAAAATTAATGTAAAAATTTTTAAGAATGGTACCTTAAATATTGTAGATAAGATAGATTTGCTCTATGGAGATATTGCTTTATTTTTAAAAGTTAGTAACACTGCATTGAAAGACTTAAAAAGTTGCCTTGCCTCATCTGGGATTCGAACCGACCAAGTGTGAAAAAGACCTTTATTTTTATCATGCCGATCGAAAGAGTCATTACATTTTAACAGGAGTAGAGTGTGTTGTGAAAGAGTTCGAAGGGAAGTACTGTCACCTTACCTATTTCTGCCGCCAAGTACTAATATTAGCATTAGGTACTACGTTCCGGTTTGGTGATGATGAAATTACAGGCACATGGGAATTGTCAACTTGTGTCTCAGGGGCGGAGTGGCAGTCCCCCTCAGATGTTTGCGATTTACAGCTCTGAGTGGCACTGCAACTGTTACGGACAGGCGTGTAGCTGACCATCAGTCACACGACTCGTTCGTCCCGTCACTTGATATTATATAAAAAAACATTAAAAAGGGTTAATTCCTTATAAGTAACACTGTATCTTAATTTTTAAAAGAACACCGTTCAATACTTGAATGCAGTACTTATTACTTACTTTAAAAAATAATGTTTTTATGAAGCAAAATATCCCTCTAAAATTTCCCTCCGTGTCTCATAACTATGATACGCCTGTGTATGTAACACGACTTATAATTTAATTATTATAAATCTAATAAAATATCTAACCTACAATAGAATCATTAAAAAATGCTGAAAACTATAGCTGAATTAAATTATTGCATGAGAATAACAATTGAACATTTGTAGAAATTATTGTCCCAAGCTTGGAATTTAGAATGTTTATATTATATGATTATAGTAATTGAATTTTCGCAAAGCAAAATGCGGAATTTTGTTCACTTTTGTATAGTGTCACTATTAAAGGAGGGAAGTCGCTACGTTTACAAAAAAAAACTAATATTATAATTATTTTAACCTTGACTAAAGAACTAATATACTACGTAAGTACTAAAAATTTTCTAATTTCGTTTATTGGTATTTTTGTTCTGTGAACTGTAGTAATTACGATAATTTAGTAATGGACCCAGATATTGACATGAGATAGAGCAGTAATTAGTTACGTAATAAAAATAAACATTTTTTCTGGTTCACAACGGTCTGCGTGTTCATGTGATGTCATATGACCCGGGAGAGCAAAACACGCGTTATACGATCGTGCTAGTGACGTATTAAGCGGTTATCAATATTTTAATATTTTAACAACACTTTTTCATTGAACAATGAATGATACAAAGTAATCGTTGTATAAATAAGCGCAGGGCACACCGATAAGCTAAGCTAAGTTAGCTTATCGACGCTTTACTTTCTCAAACTCGTATCTTAAAAAGAGTTATTAATCAGGAGCTGACAAAATTTTGTATTTATTTTCAATTTCTTATCAAGGGTGTTAATTTGGGTGCATTACTATAAGAATAAGTAAAAAGCCAGTGTGTGGATATGAAGGAAATATGATGTGAAATCAGTTTGCAAAATTTTTGCATTTCAGTAACTTGTGCTTTAAGATTTGTCGAGTTTGAGAAATAGGCGACGTTCTTCTGTTCACACCGTAAACAGCGCCGGCTTTACATATGGTGCAGGGTGTGTGGTGCATACGAGCGCAGGGTCTTATGGTCGTAAGCGGTAGTTAGCAGGATGAAAAACAAATTAAAAAATCAGCTGAAAACCTTAATATAACGATATTTCATTCACAGTAAAGGTTATGCGACAATAGCCGCCAGCCATAGAAATCAATAAATATATCGAGTTCTTAGGTTTTCGCGATTGTTACACATAGGAAATGAAACTATTTTTCCGGATTTAAATCGCGTATATTTGTTCATATCTTGTTGTAAAGGGCCCGAAACGTCGATTTGTTTGAAAAAACAAATAGGTATACGCGATTTAAATCCGGAAAAATAGTTTCATTTCCTATCAATAAATATAATTAAGTAATTTGTAACAAACAACTTAAAAATCTGCATTTTTTTTACTAAGAAACTGTTTTTCTTCATTGTAGGTGTGCAATGGCACAGTCACACAACCTTGAGCGTCTTACTACGGAGTTATATAACATGTAAAGATTTACTATTTCAGAGTTTTGTAACGTACCTGTGTTTGTATAATTTGTTAAGTTTAAAAAAAAGACGCCGCCCGCTTCGCCTCCGAAGAGCCTGCATCTATCGCGGCGCAAACGAAGTAAACAGGTTATTGCTTCCCAACATCATTTACAATTGCACAATTTGCATTCAAAATTTCCGATAATTGGGGAAAATATAACTGATAAGTATTCCATTTAGGTCGCGCGCCTACTAGAGGCGCCAGGGTTTGGTTGTGCTAGCGTCGGTGCTGACCGTAACCGATGCTAAGCGAGCTAACAATATGGGCTAACTACCCGCTAAGTAAACACCGCCGCCCTTCTGCTTCCCTTCACCCATGCATATGTCGATGGTGTTATCATAGTTGCACGCGCACAGTAGCATAGTTAACGTGACCATACGTCCCGCTTTGAGCGGGACAGTCGAAATTTTGAACTTCTTATCCCGCTGTCCGCAAAAAACTTAAATTGGTCCGCTTTCACAAAACATGACCCACGTGACAATAAATTTAAAAAAACAGCGCAGAAGCGAACAATATATGAGTGTCGATCATTATAAAAGTGGCGTAAGTCCATATTTTTTTGCTTACCTAATAGAATCACATCGAGTCATATTTTTCATTATAAAAGTGAAGCAACCCTAATAATTGCACTAACATCCCCTATATGGCATTACTCAAAGGACTAAAATTACTACACATTAACTTGCTAAAAGCTCATTATTTCAAAATTTAATTACAAGGACATAATTCACTTAATACTGAATTATGCCATTGCTGTAATAACCGACACATGTATAAAGCCAGCCCGCGAGACTCAGACTATATAAGTTCTTTTTTTAATAGTTGAACTATCATAAACATGTGTTTTATTTTTAAAACAATTTAATAAATTCACAGGCGTAGGCGTCCTGCTCTGAAGGAAACAAATAATGGTCATGTTAAGCAGAGTGCACGTGCATGTACCACGAACCACTTGAGCTGCAGCTTTCAACGAAAGATAATAGAGTCGACTGACAGCAAGTCACTACGGTCCCGTATTTTCTTAACTTAGCTTTCGTCGTTGGTTGCAAGCATCTATGTGGGCTAAGTTAACTTAGTTTAGCTCGCGATGTGGCCTGCGCTTTACAGACGTTTCAATCACGAAAATCAATTAAATATTCTTGTTTCGATTTAATGTCTTTCTAAGGACCAAAAGGCAGTAAATACTGATAAGTGGGGTTTAAATTGCAAAGAAATGAAATAGCAAGCGATGTTTTTTGTTCGATTAGTAATAAGTATCAATTGGTAGAATATGTGAAAAAGCGTTGCGTTATTCGTAGAAGTAGAGTCGTATACGGCTTGATATGTATTTTAAGATATGCAGAATTACTAAATAAACAATTTGCTCTCTTAAAATGATGTAGATTCAATTGTTCTTTAATTTGGAAGACTTTACTGCAAAAATATAAATATATTGAAGAATGAAGGTTTTTCCTTAAGAGGGTGATATTTGCATTGACAAATTTGAAAAATAAATGTGTGGGGAAATCATTATACATTTACAAAGTACTAATAAAAGCCCCGAAAAGTAAATTAAAAATGAGCTTTTTTAAAAATATAAATGTTGCTGCATTATTTACTAATTTACCGAAAACTTTTGTGCAAATGAGAATACGGAAACAGACGAATGAAATACTCAAGTTCCGAAAAATCTTGCTGACGCAATACTGCTCTACCAAGTTAATTTATATTTTATAATTATTTACATTTTGTACAAACCAATTTAATATAAATTATTGCGTAGTACAATTTTTTCGTACAATTGTGATTTTAACAAGTGGTTGATTGTTTGCTAAACATGATAAATTGTTCAATATATTTTTTGTTTATTATTCAGTAACTGATTTTAACGCCCGCCGCTTAGTTAGTATTACGTTTGTTTTTTATTTTATTTTTATGTTTGACAACCTCCGTGATCGAATGGCTTGCACGGGATGTATCCCCGGCCTAGCCAATGTAGAAAAAACTAACTTTCTATATTGTGTCGGGTCTGGGAGTCTACTCTCGTTCTCCGTCCGAAACAATTACTGTCAAATAAGTAATACTCGACCAAATTTAAAAGAAACATGATGCAAATGATGCTTCGCACTTGACATTGTATTTTAATTTCCACATGCCATCACAATTGCACATTGTGTTTAAATTTGGTCGAGTATTACTTATTTGGACGTAGTTAAAAAAGGATCCAATGCACACCCAGTCTCTTTCGAGATATGGCAGTTTGAAGTTTAAAAGTGTTTCTCACTCTTGTTTTTTTCTCAAAACTTATAATGTCATAATTAATTTTTTTTTCTTGAATTGATATTCAATTATTTTTTGTGAAATTACTCCACTAGTTTGTTATAATTATTAATACAAAGATCGAACACTCAGAAAAAACACTCAGAAAAAATTCTATTTATTGCAGATTTATCACCCAGTTAGTACTAAAGCTGTAAAGTAGCTGTAAAGGTACTAACTGGGTGATAAATCTGCAATAGATTTCTCATAGATGGCGCTACGACTAAAAAGTCGTTGAAAGACCAAGTACAAAGACACGACGCAAGCACATAGAAAAATTCGTGAGGTCCGTTGGTTCGTTCCGTGGCTTAGTTGGTATAGCGTCTGGCACGGTATGCAAGAAGACGTCGGTTCGAATCCGACCGGATCGAAGGAATTTTTTCTGAGTGTTCGATCTTTGTATTAATAATTATAATGTCATGTTACTCCAGAGATGTTTATTATGTTTATGTATTGGATTTTTTTGCTGATCTAAGAGGTTAGATTTTAGGAACCGTTTGTTGAAATTATCAAATAATGAGTACATATAACTCATTATTTGATAATTTTGTGGATTGGATCCTTTTTGCTTAACTACGTTTATTTGAGAGTAATTGTTTCCGAACTAAAGTATACCTCCAGGTACCGTCGTTGTTTTCGATTTCCATAAAACAATATTTTAGTTATTTACTTTGGAATCAGGGCAACGTATGTGTTGATGTCTAATATTTATATTTATTATAATAATTAGCAATTAGCTCATTGCAATTTCACTTGTTTTTCGGAGCCTTTATTATATCCCATTTTTAACCTTATGACAGGTGGAATCACACCCCAAAGGAAAGTCCTTAATTTTAATATCTTGTATTGAAGTTTTAATACTGGTTCCAAGTAGTTTACTGTAACACTTATTGAGCACGATTTTAAATTGGCAGTAAATGCCTAGATATTCCGAAAATGTTCAGATAATTCTTTTTCTATTAGAATAGTATCTATTTGCAGATAAAATAAGCATATCTATTAAATAGAAATTCCTAAATTCAAATATTTAAATCGCTAAGGGTGTCACCACATTTATTAATGCAGAATCTCATTAAACCGGTGAAAAAGCTTTTATGTCCATGAACGGAATAGCGAATAAGACGTGCGGATGAGCGAAAAAGACGTGCGTTTCGCATCGGTTCGTACGACAAATTTTTTTCCTGCGAATTTCCAATCGCATCTGCATGCCGACGACGCGACTGCTGGTCCAGGGAGTATACTCCTGTTCTCGTATTCGACATCTATCCGAAACAATTACTGTTAAATTAGTATAACTCGATCAATACTCAATATATCAAATTCATACCCAATAGATCAAATTACAAGACGCGTGATACGAATTTAAGCTTCATACTTGATATTGTTTTTTGATTTGGTCGAGTGTTACTTATTTGGCAATCATTGTTTCGGACCAAGAACGGGAGAAGACGCCTTGGTCTAGAAACAACTGGCGCGACGGCGCGCAAACGGCCCAGGAAACGGCGAATCGGCTTAATGCGACAAGTTTGGTTAAACACGATCGCATCAAGACGATTCCGCGTTAATAAGTTTGGTGACTCCCTTATTCTACGTTTTGCGAGAGAACACGAGGCGTCGTCATTCGTTTCCAATAATCTTAACACTGACTAGGAAAATAACAATGTTACCCCCGGGGAAACGATATTGGATAGTGTTTTGGGCGTCCCTGATTTCTACTTATATCGGGAAAAATAGTTCACAATATCTTTCTCAGAAAAAAATAATGTTATTTTTCTAACCAGACTAAACCTTCTTATTCGTTTATAATGTAATACATTGGTCCATTGTCACAACTAGTGCTAACGTTGACCGTACGCTCTTTAAGCCCATTAATAAATAAATGAGATACAACAGGCTGTTTAGAAGTTTACGTAGTAAACATTGTCTCACACTTTCGATGGAATTAAAGATGAAATTATGTGGATTCTCTCTTCAGTTTACTAATTTTATTTTTATCCGGTAAAGAACCTTATTGTTGGAAAAATATCTCTTGTTTCAATTTATCTTTATGTACTATGGCCTACGAACAATACACATTGTACCACGTGTTTTGATATACCACATATGCCACACATTACATTATCTGGTTTTGTTACAAGAATCCACTTTTCATCTTCCCAAACTCCCACACGCACAAAACCAACTACCTTACCAGAAAGTCCTATAAAACGACACAGTCGAGCCCTTTCGGGCTCTGTTCCCTCTACTAGAAAGCCTTTATAGGTCTATAAAGTCCCGTGTATCCACATAGTCTGGCTCTTAGCGCGGTTACTATCATAGCAGCTCCTGACAAGTCGTCTAATAAGTTGGCACATTCGCAAATGAGTAAATACATCTTGTCGCCATGCGAGGCGACGGATTTGTGAAGAGCAATCTTTCTCATGCCCACGGAATGTGGTAGGTGTCTGTAGAGCATCCTCGCTCCCGTCCAGTATAGCCAATTGCGCTCGAAACGCTCGCCGTCATCGCCTTCGAATACCTGGAAGTAGGGGAAAAAATTGTGGTACGACCAATACTTCCTCTGTCTTTTATGTTCGTCAGGTAAAATTGGATTGTATTTAAATTTGGTGTCTTGCGGCTGAAATATATATTCTAGTCATTCGTAATCAAAGGCTTAATTTACAAGGCGATATGTAGTCCAATAATAAATGTCACGTGACCCGGCCATGAACTTTTTTTGACAATATTATGTGAACACTTTTATAACGGAATTTAGTTATTTGGAACCTTGACTAAGACTCGAAAACATTACTTAAATGTCAGATGAACATACTAACCTTGTAAACACTGACAATGAATCCAGTAGTAGGCGTATGCGATTTCTTAGGGCCACCAGCCAAATCGTTGAAAGGCGGCCGACATATCATCGCGACTTCGCTATAGAGATCTAGTGTGTGCGCAGCCGAATACCGTATCGTCTTCGGATCGAACTTGCCCAACGACGCACTGCGCATGTTGTTGTAAAAAAGCAACGGGTCTGTTTGCGTCGTATTTATCACATAATACGATATGAATGGGAATTCGGCGTTTTTCTCCATATTCGCTAATAACATTCCCCCAACCGCTGTATTAGCCACAGCCACTTCATTCAGCAATTCCCCCGCTGCTGCTTTCTGTCTTATAATAGGCTTAGCTAGAGGAGACTCTAGGATAGGTTCGATTGGTTCTAAGGGGCTCATGAGATGAGCTAGTATGCACAGCTTGGGGTCCGCTATTTCGAGTATGCTGAGCGCGTTTTGCGTCTTGTTCGCCACTCCTTTCTCTGGCGTCGGAAGCGGCACTGGAAGCTGAAAATTTAGTAGATTGTAGAGCAAGTGCATAAAACGTCAATTTACCCGAGACGAGTGGATTCTTAAGTCGAGGGTAAAATGATTTTTATAAACGAGTTATACACTCTGCTTTTCACTTCGATTGCGAGGAAATGAAACAGCAATATTACAAATAAACGATAACACAACTATTGCCAAGAAAACGACACAACAGACCATTTTTGTTCGAAAATCGCCTCCAGTGCAACGGAACAAGATACGTCAATGTGTAGCTTGATGTGCTGGCGTGTGTACTACTTTTTTTTTTCTACACGTGATTCAGGTCTGACTACATAATGCTCAGTTATATTTTACAAGCTTTTATTTTTTATGCATTTCCATTTCTTATAACTTATTAGAATTACTTTTTTAATTTTGTAATGTAACACGTATTAAAAAAACAAAAGCAAAACTTTATTTTTTAAAGTTCTAGTGTGCGTGGCTGTTGGCGCAGGCGTCATTGCGCCGGTCTTAAACGACGATTTTATTTTATGCACTAGAGCATAAAATCCTATTTTATGCAGCCTACACCCAGCATAAATACGAACTTTAAGAGCATGAGAAGTGAAAACAATATTTATTAACTTAATAGTGTACATAAGCAGTTAATAATATTGACTGAAGCACTAGGCCATGAAGTGAAATATAAATATATAGAAATATTAAAATGACGTATAAAATATAATTATACCGTTGCATTTGTTTATACTCTTATGTGTAGATTTTAGCGCAAAATGTGGTATGTTGATCAAATAATAGAATTTGATTTTGCATTATCATCAACAGCCTATCGTAGTCCACTGCTGGACGTAGGCCTCTCCCAATGCGCGCCAATTCACCCGGTCCTCAGTCGTTGCATCCGTCTGCTGCCAGCAGCCCTTCGCAAGTCGTCACTCTATCTTTGTTGTTGCTATTGTAGATTTCAATTCTAACAAGGCTAGTAGTAAAAATGACTGGTACTAACCGGGACGCCATCAGGCAGAAATCGACTAAGCGCGTGCGCCGGTATGACGAAGCAGTCGCGTTCAAGCGTGGCGAGCGAGAGCGGCTCGGTGCGGCGGTGGCGATCGTGCACTGAAGCGGTGGGGGCGACCGGTCGTTCCCATCGCAGCAGCGACACCGACGGTTCGCGAGTCACCAATGGCTGCGGCGGCTCGGTCTCCGGCCCCGTGCCACCACCGATCACTGGGCCGCATCGTTCTGAAATATGCAGAAAAGTTCTCTTAGCAACCACGGTAGGCGTATAAGTATAAACATCCCCAATCTATGACTTAATGAGGGTTGCAAAGGACCACTGGTAATCCATTAATGTATTTAGGAGAGGACTGAAGTGAACTGGACTTTCGACTGACGATAATTTCTTTATTAATATAAAACCGGTCTCTCATTTCAAGTTGAAGTAATGAAGGTTAATTGCTCCGTAAAAACCACGTCAAGGGGAAAATGTATAATTAGGATTAGGGATTGACATAAGTGTTATCGTAGGTGGATCGTAGGAAGTGAAATAGGTCTATGCCAAACGAGTTCTAATGAGGTGAATTTTACAAACTTTTTGGAACTGCTGCGAATGATCCAATGCTGTTTATAATGATAGAAGTAACTCATGGGCAATTAATTCCTGCGTCTCGTGCCAAATTTACCTTTGTACATTTATATACGTCGCGATTGCTTTGGCGGCTCTTAATAGATAACAGTAAGGTTACGGAACGGTCACAAATACAGAACCTTTTCACTGGAGCGGTAGTTTCCGCGATTCTTATAGAGTTTTAGAATATTTTTCGTGTTCTAAGTATGGCGTCTACAAAATATTTTGACTAGATGTTGTAACCCCGAAGTTGCACGATAGTAAATAACCTCACTGAAATAGAGTGTTTGGTGTTTACAGCCAAACTGTCGGCCAGCGACGCACACTGGCTAAAACCGGTTCGTGCGAAGGAAATGCAAGATTCGATATGACGCGATTGATGATCGAGCTGTTTGTCATATCTATACCTAGTATACGGGGAAGGAATAGTATTGGCTGAAATTAAGATGACGATGACTGCTCAGTTTGGATATCTCAAAGGAGAAATCGTACAATCAGCGGTATTGGCTGATGGTTCAAGTGGTTCGAAGAGGTGCCTAAGTTAGAGCTGGCTTGTTTTTGTGTCATGTAGCTTTGATAAAATAATTATAGCAAATGGGGATTGACAATCGAGTCTGCAACTCCCCGTTTCTCACGACAGCTTTTGAACATGTGTCTCATATTCATGAAACAATTAAAATCTGAAACAAGTTCACTCTAAATTCTAAAAGTTAGTCTAACTATTGAGAGGGTATTGGTAAATAAGAAAAACACGCCTAAAAATTGAGTTTGTATTTAGGATTCATATAATTGACGACGTTAGATGAGATTGTTAGATACCTAGTTACTATACACATCATTGTTTACTACCATTAGTGGACCATGATGCGTATGACTGCGTATTTGTAGTACAAGCATTAGAAGTTGTCCGTCCATCTGTCACGGTATTTATAGCATTCTTGTGAGAGCTCGTGGCAAACTGGCGATATTAACGAACCACTAATGACGAACACGTTATACATATGACGCTTGCTACAAAATTAGTCAAAAAAAAACATATGATATTATTAGACTAAATAATCGTTAACTTAAAACTTACTTTGTATTCAACTTCGGAAGTAAACAAAACGACATCAACTTCAGAAAGCTGTTGATGTTGTTTGCAACAATAGAAACTGTCACTCGTAATATTATTAGCTCTATTCTTGTTACCTGTACCTGATCCGTCGTTATACTGCGCGCTGGAGCGAGGCGCTGAGAAGAAAAGGTGTGTTCTGTAGTGGTGCTCCTCCATGCAGGAGTATCCTCTATCGCGCCGTTTGGCATTCCTGCCTGCACCCAGCGCCCCCTTTGCTTTCCCCCCACCTCCGCCTCCTCCACCTATACTCTTCTCAGTACTGAAGTTCTTCCGAAACATTAGATTCATCTTGGAAACTTGCCACCGGCCGTCCCTTTCACACTTATGAGACTACGTATGCTTTTACTCGTCTAATGTTATGTCTAACGAATTAATTAGTCCTGAAGCCAAGAAATTAAGCTCGACTAAATTCAGAGTTGTTTTGTCCTGCTTCAGCGAATACGCGTGGTGGTGTTTATTTTATTACTGTCCCTTTCGTTGGCTCGTAGCTGTCTGGAGCAATCAGCTGGAGATTATGGTAAGATTCCTGACGGTGACAAGGTTGTCGATGTTCGTTTTGTTACATTGGGTACCTAGTCCTAAAGTTTAAGGTTTTTTGGTCTGTTTTTTAAAGACGCACTGTCGTATTCATCGCCGAGTGATCTCTGCTTCGGGGTCCCGAACTTTTGGAGCCTTGGGCAAATAATTTGTGAGTTGTAACTTAAAATTTGGTAGGAATTAATGTTAGGTTAGGTTAGTTACGTAATCGTATTGTACCGCGTGCTACTACCTATAAGTTAATAACTATATCATCAATATATTTCTTGAAAGACAACAAAGCCAATCATCGCTTGTTTGCTAGTTATGTATATTCTTTTTTAAGTTTTAAAAATTTTGATGTTTTGATCTCGACTGTATCTTTACTGTATGTAAGTAAATTATAAATGGACGACGCTTGTTTTTTTTGATATCATGTAACTGGAAATGAGACCATTTTTCCGGATTTGAATCGCGTATATTTGTTTTTTCAAACAAACCGTTTCGGGCCCTTTACAGGTCCCATGGTCACGGTTAACTAATGGGACTTGTAAAGAGTCTGAAACGTCAGTTTGTTTGAAAAAAACAAAAAAAATGCTATTTAAATCCGGAAAAATACTCGTAGTTACATTTTCTATGTGTAACAATCGCGAAAACCTAAGAACTCGATATCATGTAACTGCTTTACTCCGATTACAGTTGGGTCATTGGGTTATTTTCAGGTTAATGTTCTCTACCTCATTTCGGCGGCAATTTATTATTTAGGTATTCTAGAATATTATCATGAAATATTATTTAATATTCGAATGTAATATTCTCAAATGTTATTTAATATTTCCAGATAATATATTCGAATACTTATTTTTTTTATTTTGTAGCAGTATGACTTCTTGTGAAAGTGTTCGTCCAGGGAAGTACTATCATCTTACCTATTTCTGCCGCCAAGCAGTAATGTAAGCATTATTGCGTTCCGATTTTGAAGGGTGCTGGTGAAATTATAGGCACATGGGACTTGTCAACTCATGTCTCAGGGTGACGGGTGCAGTGGCAGTGCCCCTTAGATATTTGCGATTTAAAACTCTGCGTGGTACTACACTGCTACAGACAGGCGTGTCGCTTACCACCAGGCGTATACTTGTTCGTCCCGTCTTTAGAATCATAAAAAAAGGCAAATTCCCCTAAGAAGAGTGAATAAGAAACTCTAGGCGTTGCTCTTTGTAAATAAACATTTGAGCACATATTTTACCAATTACAATGTTTATTTAAACGGGCCAATACTATAGATTATTACCATCTTTGTTTGGAAGCGTAGTTACTTGACGCAGAAACCATAAAAAGAAAATTTCATAATATTATAAATATTAAATCACCGTTAGGGTAAAATTGTTTCGCTTTAGTTTAGAATTTCGCAAATGGCAAACATTGAATATTCGATTCATTGCCCCTATAATGATTTTGTGACTTTGTGAAGACGACTGTTAATAATTCGGCTTTCATAACCCAATAATCGTCATGCATCTACATTTTTATATACAGAAACATAAGCAATTACTTATATTCAACGCAAATAATTTCAAATTTATGCTATACGAACGAGCTTGATATAGTCTACAACTCGAGATAATGCTAAACCAATCCGTAGAATACGTAAGCTTACTGATGTTGCTACTGCTAGACTAGTTTTCTTTAGTTACTTCCATAGTATAATGCCCTACGGGATTCTCATGTGGGGTAAAGCGGCAGATATACGAACCATATTTGTGTTGCAAAAACGAGCGATTCGTTCTGTGCACCTTTTAGGTGCTCGGGTTTCTCTCAGAGAAAAGTTTAAGGAGACTGGTATCATGACTGTGGCATCACAGTACATTTACTCAAATATTTTGGAAGCCCGTAAAAATATACATAATTTCATTAAGAAAGAAGATATCCAAAATATTAACCTTAGAACTAAGTCCAAACTCATGGTACCACGATTTCGTTTAACTAAGGCAAACGATTCTTTTATGGTGAACTGTATACGTTTTTACAATAATATTCCGGAGCATATATTAAGATTATCATTTTAAAACTTACATTAATAGTATTTTAATTGAAAAGTAATATTACAACATTGAAGAGTATTGGTTAGATAAAGATGTATGGAAAGACGACACGGCTCCAAAATCCACACAAATTTGATTCAAAGTGTATTCCATAGCATTTAAGTTTATTTGAAAAGAGCAATCCCTAGAGTTTCTTGCTCGTTCTTCTCCGGGAATGAACGAGCAGTAGCTTAAATGTAACGTTTTCAAGTGTACAAATGTTACCTATGGAATAAATGATTATTTGACTTCTACTTTGACCTAAAATATGTTCCCTGAAAAGATTACTTAATGCTAGTTACGAGAATTACTCCCGTAGTCAAGAACCCCTAACACTGTAGGTCCGTACCTACAGTGTTAGGGGTTCTTGACTACGGGATAAGGAGCTGTTGCAAAAAAAAAAGTAAACAATACTCATATCAATAATATCGTCTTTAATTGTATAATATAACCTCTTTATGCTCCCTGGAATCTTAACGTTACTGAATTTACTTACGTATTGAATTTTCCCGGAACTGATCAAATTGCGTGCTATTATCGTTTGATGTCAGTTATACAGTGTGTTTTATTTTACAATTATTTTAATCCTACATTTCCCATTAATTGTATGTTTACAATTAGTAGTACTAGAGCTCCTTGTGAAAGAGTTCGTCAAGGGAAGTATTGCCACCTTACCTATTTTTGCCGCTAAACAGTAATGTGAGCATTACTGCGTTTTGGTTTTGAAGGGTAAATTACAGGCAGGGACACTGTCAAATTATGTCAACGAGCACAGTGACAGTGCCCATCAAACCTTTGGTATTTAAAGCTCTGAGTGGCTCTGCAACCACGACTGGCACGACTCGTTCGTCCCATCAAAAAAATCCCCATTAAGCGACACGCCTTCACTCAATCACTTTAATTTCTAAATTGCGTGGGTACATAGGTACATGCCGCAAGAGGGAACTGGCAACCGCGCAATTGTGTAGCAACCATTCTCCCACTGGGCTATCACTTGCTCGTTTCATTATACAAAATATATCATCAATGCACAAAATATATCTATCAACTCATGGATATACCGCGACCATGTGTACTTCACATCAATTATTGAATAGTAATCGATTTCGTGCTGACATTGATGGTACAAATTACATTAACTTCAACATTGTACACTTCAGACGGCAGGCGGTAGCGGTAGGCGCCACACGACACTGCAGTGCTGCTACACTGATATTTATGAAATGTCTTTGACCACGCATTGCAGAGGCAACAAAGTGCTTGTTGACCTTAAATAGTCACAGTTAGAAATATCATAAAAAGGGGAGTTTGGGGCAATTTCTTTCACAGGGGTGGGTTGTATATTTATTTACTACGGCTTCGACGTGTTTAACTTTGCACCCATGGTGTAATATGGTCACAACTCCAAAATGACAACTTTTCATAGGTTTAACATTTCACGAACGAAATTAGTTGATAACTTTATATGATAAATAGGAGAATCATAATATTTTCATCATCTTCATCATCATTAGTCATTTGTTTTATGTAGATCGTATTATTTTTATGATTTTCATGTGGTAAAAGCTCTTTTTGACGTATCGATTTTTGATATATCGTTGGATCCTAAGTATAAGGGCCAAACTAACAATTTGATCATTTTCACATCTTTAATCACCAACTTTTTTGTGGTAAGCCATTGACTTACAATTATATGGACGTCGGGTCCGCGCTAAAAAGTGTTTTAACTTATAGGGCGTTAAAATCGTATACAGAGCGTCATTCACGCTCTAGTCTTCGTTTGTTCGACTGACAGCGAAGCAAGCAAAATTAGACAGTACTGCGATGACATTACAATTTAAATTCAACGTTTTAGCTTTTTCATATTCCTTTACATGTCACTACGTTTAAATAGGTTGACTTGGGACATTTTTTTCGTGGTTTTTGTATTAGACCCGTCGTCCATTTATTTGTAAGTCAATGTGGTAAGCGCTTCATTTTATAATGAAATGAAGCATTTCCCACAAAGAAGTGAAAATGATCTAATTGTTAGTTTGGCCCTTATACTTAAGACCCATCGATATGGGCAGTGGAATAAATCCCAATAAACCCGCCACTCAGAGCTTCAAAACACAAAAATCTGAAGGGCACTGCCACTGCGCCCGTCGCCCAAAGACAGGTTGATAAATCTCACGTGCCTGTAATTTCGCCAGCACCCCTGCCATTAAAACCGGAACACAGAAATGCTTACATTACTGCTTGCCGGCAGAAATAGGCAAGGTGGCAGTACTACACTGGACGAACTCTTTCACAAGGAGCTCTACTGCTATTAGGTGGAAACGGCGAATACGAAATGTGGTACAATTCCACACGTTTTAAAAATTTCGATGTAAAAAATATTTTTGGGCGAAAAAGAGACAACTCCAAACAATATCCACCTTGCAATCTTGTGGATTCTCTTTTTTAAGGATGCACATTACGGCTCGAGGTCTATGAAAATCGAATCAAATGCATACGATGTAACGATTTTTTGCATCAATTTATTTCAATGCGATGTTCAAGCGAATCGATCGTCTACATCGGAAAGTAATAAACATTTTATAACAATATCATTAAATTTTAACGAAACTTTATTTACAAGAAATATTTAGTTGTAAATAGTTTCTGCACTAGGTTTCGGGCATTAATGTGTTTTGACCCGATTCAAACCCGGCGATAGCATATGCGCCGGGTTAAAATCCGGGCGCCTGCCCATCTTCGATCTATTATGACTGTGTTATGCCGAGGATACGACTTAAGGACTATTCACATTAGACCGATCCGGGCGCGAGCCGAGACACGTACGAGACTCGGATTAGAAATGCTGCGTACACTTTATATGAAGTGATTCACTTTACAACGTGCCGCGTCCGTGACACG
>NW_020653850.1:21525377-21539274 GCF_003589595.1 Hyposmocoma kahamanoa | reverse complement strand
ACAATTGAAAGTCGATATTCAAATGTTTCAAATTAAAAAAAAAAATCCCAGAAACCATTTGAAAAAAGTTTCATTCGTAAACCTATAACCATGAAGATTCTATGAAAATTCAAAGAACCTATTGCAATAAAACGGCAATTTCATACTTTAACCCCTAATATAATAAGTAATCAGTACAGAGTACTAAAAAACCGACCCCAAAAGTCATTCATCCCCTAGTTATCACCCCTGGAGGTGGAATATTTTCTTCAAATTTAAATGGGAACACTACTGAGGTGCCCTCTTTCCAACAACAAAAGAATTATCAAAATTGGTTCACAAATGTCGAGGTATCGCGTAACAAACATGCGAAAAAAAGACGGTCGAACTGAGAATCTCCTCTTTTCGGTTAATTAATATAATATAATATATAAATTATTAAAATAATAACCAAACCTAACCTAAATAAAAAAGTAGGATGAATGATAAGCGTTAATTCTATCATGAAATCTGTATGCAATTATTTTATGAATAAAATGTTTATTCGATTTTGTATCAGTAGATTTGATTGGTAATATAAATAGAAAAAAAAAAGATTATATTATGCGGAATTGATGTTTTACGACATCGCATCTTACACTTGAACTACCGTGTTTATAAAAATGCGAGTATTTTTGTCCACAAAGCGAAAGGACGGCAATAAATCAAACGACATTGTCGACGGCCAAGGCGAGCGGTTGTCAAAAATAAAAGCTATTTCGGTGGTTTTGGTAATCGTATGCAATAGGTTTGACATTCGTATGGCGTGAACACAATCAACCTAGGCTCTTATGAGATTATATTGCAATTATAATAGTAATAATAACGTAACTGGGTGACGAAATACTTTAACTAAAACATCGTTATAAACCAGATACAAAGATCCGACAAACAAGCACATAGAAAAATTCGTGAGGTCCGCTGGTTCGTTCTGTGGATTAGTTGGCTTAGTTTGCTAGAAGACGTCGGTTCTAACAAACTAAGCCAACTAAGGAATTTTTTCTCAGTGGTCGATCTTTGTATCCGATAATTATAACAAACTAGTGGAGTCATTTCACCAAAAAATAATTGAATATCATGATGGTGAAACATTCTGGCAATCAATAAAACACTTAATTATGATAATATTTGTTATTCCGCTAAAATCTAATTGTAATGTCAGTTCAGTCTCAATAGTGTGTCAGCGGAATGTCAGTGATGGTATTCATTTATTCAATCACTAACTTGCCCTATGAAAAACTACCATATAAGTTGCAATGCATATCACAATTTTTATCGCGTTTAATCATCAATTTAGCCTTCAAATTAAATATTTAAATAATATTATTAGAATACGTCATCGACATGCCATAGACTCGCCATTGAGGAGCAGATTACCAAAAAAATGCAATGGCAGTTAAATAGTAACTGCATGGTTAGCCACTGACAGCAGACTACAGTGCCATATGACACTCTATCCACTCATAACAAGGATGATTTAAAATAAGCTCACTTGGCGCCTTGATATTTGTATTCAGTGATTGAATCCACATGTGGGTGAATTTTTTTTTATAATGTCAATTGGTGGGATGAACAAGTCGTGCACCTGATGGTAAGCTACACGCCTGTCCATAACAGTTGCAGTGCCACTCTGCGCTTTAAATCGCAAAGACCTGAGGAGTACTGCCACTGCGCCCGTCACCCTGAGACATAAGTCCCACGTGCCTGTAATTTCACCAGCACCCTTACCCTTCAAAACCGGAATACAGTAATGCTGACATTACTGCTTGGCGGCAGAAATAGGCAAGGTGGCAACACTTCCCTGGACGAACTCTTTCACAAGGAGCTCTACTGCTATTAAACTATGAAGAAGTTCAACGCCGTATCTTCTCATTAGGGTGCCATGGACACACATATAGACAACCACATATCACACCCAAACTCTCGAGAGAAATAAATGTAAATATAATGGACATCTGCGTGGCAGACCAGCACTCTCTCCGTGACCAGACTCCGTGACCGTTCGGCCACGGAGTCAGTTAATGACATACTTCTAATTGGATTTTTGGACATAAATATGTATGTAAATCTGCCGCAAAGCAGTAATGTAATCATTACCGTGTTCCGGTTTTGAAGAGTAAAGGTACTGGTGAGATTACAAGGACACGAGACGGGTGACGGGCGCTGTAGCAGGGCTCCTCAGATCTTTCTGATTTAAAGCTCTCAATGGCACGACAACTGCTATGGACAGTTATGTTGCTTACCGTCAGACGTACGACTTGTTCATCCCGCTACTTGATATCATAAAAAAAGTATTTGCTAATTGTACAATGTTCCTTAAGAATAGTATAATAATTCGTTCCGTTTTTTATTAAGAATTCACTAATTACCCTTTACCCTTAGCTGAAACCGTTGACAATCAATCATGCTAGGATCCAGTTTCCCCTCGTGTACTAATGCAATGCTCGATTTGGCTTAGTGCCAACCCTGAAATGTTCATATCAATGGTTAGAATTTTGCTTTTATACAACAAGCTCAGACGATTCTAATTAATAAGTAAAACGGATAGTGTCACAAATACATATGTTATGAGCGAATGAGTAATTTATTTGACCAGGGCTTAGAAAAAATTCGGATCTAAAATCGCATATGGAAATTTGCTGTTTTATTCCCAAACAAACCAACGTTTCAGGCTCTTTACAAATCCCACGGTCCCGGCTGACTGAAAGAAAAAACCTTTTTATGCCGAACAAATAGTTTCATTTCCAATGTGCCACATTCGCCCAAACCAAGGAACACTATATCCTTTAAAATTTAAAAACGCTTTTTGTTACGAATGTTAAGTCCACACTTTCCCGGAACCTCTACAATACTTTAACTTAGTAGCAGTAGAGCCTCTAGATTTTGTTTAACCAGTAGTTCTTTTTAAAGATTTTGTTTTATTTTTCTTTATTAATGACTTTTTTATAAAACTAAGTAACGGGACGAACAAGACGTGCACCCTGTCCATAGCAGTTGTAGTGCCATTCAGAGCTTTTGTATCGCAGTCCCAAAAATCTGAGGGCCACTGCCACTGGGCCCGTCTCCCTGTCGTCGTCTAAGTCGAATCCGAGAAAATACTAAAATCGATTGTACGCCTAGATGTAAAATGATTCCTGTGACAATTCGGACTGTCATTTCTCGCATTCGGTAGGAGTCTACTCCGTTCTCTGTCCGAAACAATTACTGTCAAATAAGTAACACTCCACCAATTAAAAGACGCTTGATTTGAATGAAGCTTCATGGAAGCAGATATTCAAACCATATTTGTATTGCAAAAACGAGCGATTCGTTCTGTGTACCGTCTAGGCTCTCGGGTTTCTCTCAGAGAAAAGTTTAAGGAGACGTATCATGACTGTGGCATCACAGTACATTTACTCAAATATTTTATATGCCCGTAAAAATATACATAATTTCAATAAGAAAGATGATGTCCATAATATTAACCTTAGAGCTAAGTCCAAACTCATGGTACCACGATTTCGTTTAACCAAGGTAAAAAACTATTTTATGGGAAACTGTATACGTTTTTACAATAAGATTCCGGAGCATATATTAAGTTTATCATTCCTAAGTTTAAAAACTACATTAAAAATATTTTGATCGAAAAATCATATTACAAATTGAAGACTACGTATCGAGTTCTTAGGTTTTCGCGATTGTTACACATAGGAAATGAAACTATTTTTCCGGATTTAAATCAATCAGTCAGCCTTGACAATGGGACCTGTAAAGAAACGTCGGTTTGTTTGAAAAAACAAATATACGAGATTTAAATCCGGAAAAATAGTTTCATTTCTTTAAAAAGACTACGTGTTAGATAAAGATGTATGGAAAGACGACACGGCTCCAGAATCCACACATATTTGATTCAAAGTGTATTCCATAGCATTTAAGTTTATTTGAAAAGAGCAATCCCTAGAGTTTCTTGCTGGTTCTTCTCAGGGAGGTCAGCGTAGTGAACGAGCAGTAGCTTAAATGTAACGTTTTCAAGTGTAAATTTATTTTACCTATGGAATAAATAATCTTTGACTTTGACTTTGACTATGGTTGACTGTCTTGTGATACGAATCGGACGAAACCGGAAGGCACTAATGCTCAAATTACCGCTTGGCGGCAGAAATAGGTAAGGTGGCAGTACTTCCCTGAACGAACTCTTTTACAAGCTCTACTGCTAATACAGTAGCGATGTCTATTTTAAATGCTTTTATTTAAAGTATAATCGACATCATGTTTTTCTTTCGAAAAATCATATCTGCATGTATTTGTGTGAATTTCTCATCTGGCCTATCGCCAGCTATATCTCTCTATTGTCCCGTTATTCTTACGCTCGCAATTTTGTTACGTAACGTCATAAAGTTGGACTGATAATTGGTTCATTGTTACAAATTTATCGACTGGATATCGTAAATCGTTATACATTAACGCCATAATATGACGGTCATCAAGCGATAGCTGGCTTGCGGTATTTACGGGTGGTAATAGTATTCAATCACTGTTATCTACTCGTTATACACATTGAAGAAATGTGTAGTCGACACGCAGAGTTGTACAAGTAGACATTGGTTGGTGTTAGTTGCCGCATACATAATAGGCCTACACAATCTCAAACGTAAAGCGATGCGGCCGAAGATGTTTAGCGTTTATGTAGTAAATGCGTAAAGGCCAGCGCAAACCGGGCAAGAAGGTAGAGGACATTAAATTTACAAATTATATTTTATACTATTTCAAAGTCAAATTCAAAGAATCATTTATTCCATAAATGTACACTTGAAAAAGCCACTTTTAAGCTACTGCTCGTTCACTATGCTGACTTCTTTGAGAAGAACGAGCAAGAAACTCTAGGGAATTGCACTTTTCAAATAACTTAAATGCTATGGAATACACTTTGAATTAAATTTGTGTGGTATCTAGAGCCGTGTTGTCTGTCCATACATCTTTATCTAACACGTAGTCTTCAATTTTGTTATATGACTTTTCTATTAAAATATTTTTAATGTAGTTTTTAAACTTAGGAAATGTTGATCTTAATATATGCTCCGAAATGTTATTATAAAACCATATACAGTTCCCCATAAAAGAGTCGTTTACCTTGGCTAAACGAAATAGTGGTACCATGAGTTGGGACTTAGCTCTAAGGTTAATATTATGGATATCATCTTTCTTATTGAAATTATGTATATTTTTACGGGCATATAAAATATTTGAGTAAATGTACTGTGATGCCACAGTCATGATACCAGTCTCCTTAAACTTTTCTCTGAGAGAAACCCGAGAGCCTAGACGGTACACAGAACGAATCGCTCGTTTTTGTAATACAAATATGGTTTGAATATCTGCTTCCATGAAGCTTCATTCACATCAAGCGTCTTTTAATTGGTGGAGCATTACTTATTTGACAGTAATTGTTTCGGACAGAGAACGGAGTAGACCCCTTCCGAATGCTATTTTTTGGTTAATATTATGGATATATTCTTTCTTAATGAAATTATGTATATTTTTACGGGCATATACAATATTTGAGTAAATGTACTGTCATGTCTCAATTATGTCTCCCTACCAGTCTCCTTAAACTTTTCTCTGAGAGAAACTCGAGATCCGAAACGGTACAGAGAACTTCAATTGAAAGACGGTATAAATTGCAATGATTTTAAGCCAACATCGGATTATCACAGCGCATTTCTGTCTACAGTATTGTGGAGCGCGTTGTGCTATGTAATCCACCGGTATGAACCAGAATCCACCGATGTGCGCCGGAGTCTGCCTGAATGCGCCGGGGACTTTACAACTGGAACGGAATCAAATCCGAGCCACTAGTGCTATGTCGGCGGATGTCGCGGCATTCCAGCATTCGACATTCCTCATCAGTGTGCGCTGGCGGGCATAAGATCCTCTTTGACGCTTTCTTTCGCCGGCCGCCGGTTTGTGCTGGCCTTAAAACTCTCTATGGCCTTAAATAGTCCTAAATAGAAGCTTTAGGCAAACAGTGTATTCCATTCCTTTGTCGTATGCCTCAGAAAGGATGAAGCAAAAAGCTTCGTGCGAATGGATAATGAGTAAGTTTTTATTATAATTAAAAAAATATTTAGTTCTATAATTCAAATCACGGATGATGCGAATACCAGCATCTGCATCCGCACCCGATAATCTGTATAAATTAAAATATCCTCATTCAGTAATACTGATATTCATTGCGGATGTTCGAGTCGTGACAAGACTTAAAAGGCACGCTGGAATAATTTACAATCTTTCTAGAACCAGACTAAGCCGAAAACGCAGCTCAGCTGTTGTTTTTACAATATAATTTTGATAAAATGACTACGATTAACAATATGCCTATATTGATTGTTTTCGTGCAGATTAATTCTTTTGTTAATAAATGTCACAAAATCATAGAAATAATATTTTATTACAATATCAAAGAAAACAGAAAGCTTTTTCATACAGGTAAAAAGATTCAGTAAGGATGTACATTTCTGCGTTTTGTTTTAAATACATAAAATCAGCATCCGCTGATGTTTTTAGTGCTAGTATTATGTGCGCATTAGACCTCCATCTCACCTAATGGAAAGTGATGACGAGGTCGGCGATGTAGCATGCACACCTAAATAATGCATTATATTCACTCTCACCCTTGAAAAGATCCAAGTTATAGCGATTGGGAATAAGATAATGTTAAGGTAAATGGAAATGGGGTTAGTGAACTTCTAAAGATCATCTAAAGATCAAGTTAAAATGACATAAGACTAATGGGAATAAATATGACTTGTTAAGGTTACAATTGTTCCACGTGGAACTGAGTACATAGAACTACTCGGAATAAACGAGAAAATGAACATCAGCTTCAGCATCTGCTGATGTGTAAAAGATCTGTATCAGCAACAACCCTGATTCAAATTATCTAACTTAACCTAATTTAAGTATTCGTTTTACGACCGCTGTTCATAGGCGAAAGGAAAGAGAAGGAGAGGAGTACCAAGAATAGCATACAACAAGTAAAACAGAACGTCAAAGTGAGTAGCTATAAAGAACTCCAGGAGCTGGTTATAAATCGCGAGGAATAGAAGAGGCTACATCGACAAGTCCTGGCTCTATAATGGCGGCATTTCACATGGTTACTTGTATTCACATAAGATGTTTTATGTGTTTGGAAAAATATTTGACGTACAGACAATCATGCAAACACGAACAAATCCATTGACCATCTACACATGAAGCCAAATAAGAAGTTAAAATAATTAATACGACCATAGTGCGGACGGTTTATTTGCGTATTTGCCTATTTGGCTCCTTTGATGTGCGTCGTGAAACTGACCAGTGCACGGTAACGCGAGTTTGGCGTTAGCTGCATATGTTGAATAGGCAAACAACTCAAATACTATCAAATTCAAATTCATATTCATTTATTTCTTTGTGATACACAGGTTAAGTTAATCACAGGAATCCGCCTTACAGCATACAAAGTTTAATTTTTTTTATAAACACACTCATGCAATAATTTGTATATTGTATTCATGCCGTCCAATAAAATACACACATCAAAAGTGTCTAGGGATCAAGTACGTTTAAGAGTATTTCTGCAATTAGGGTTAATTATATTAACTTTTTTGTATCGCTATTGATACTTTTTAGTAAGTTTTAACATTTAAATAAGGAATATTGTTTAAAATTCGATAATAAGAAGAAAATCGATTGTCAATGTGGTTTTGTATAAAAATGAGTTATAGCGTTTTGACAAAATCATTACAATATCTGCATCGGAACCGAAGCAATTTACATTATTATGGAGAAACGACATCGTTTAACCCGAGAAGTGATGATGCGAGCCGTCGGAATGTTGGAAGCTGGTTCCAGGCAACGTGCTGTGGCTTTCACTCTTAACACTACACAGAGCGTCATAAGTCGCCTCTGGACGCGCTATCGCATGACGGGCAGCGTGGCCGAGCGACATGGAGGACGATCTCGCATCACGACTCGCAGACAGGACCGGTACCTATATCCAAAATACTGCTCGACGGAATCGTACCATGACCGCCATGATGTTGGTTACGAGGCTCCACAGCTCCTCAGGCTTGCTAATAAGCGATCAAACAATCCGAAATCATTTACGTGAAGTGGGTCTGCGATCCCGAAGGCCGCTCAGAGTTCCACCTATTGCACCCTGCAATCGCAGGACCCGTTTACGATGGGCTCGCGAACATAGAAACTGGGAGGAAGAAGACTGGCGCTATGTGTGCTTTTCGGATGAATCCCGCTTCGGTATGAGACCGGATACAAAACGTACTCGAGTTTGGAGAACATCTGGACGTCATGAACGTTTGAGATATTGTCAGGAAGTTCATCCATATGGTGGGGGAACAATAATGATATGGGCCGGTATTTGGATCAGCGGAAGAACCGCTCTCATTTGGATCAGGGGTAACCTCAATGCTCAAGTTCACGCAGAGAGGATTGTTTCAGATGTTATCATCCCTTTGCGAGGCCAGTTGGGTGATTCATTTCAACTAATGCATGACAACGCACGTCCACACACGGCTAGAGTCGTAACACGCATTCTTGCCGAAGCTCGTATCAACGTTCTGCCGTGGCCTGCTCAATCGCCAGACCTCAATCCAATTGAGCACGCATGGGATATGCTTCAAAGAAGAGCTGTGCCGAGTATGCATACCGTACATACTCTACAACAATATTTTGACTTGTTACAAAACACATGGGCGGCCATTCCTCAAAGTGATTTTGATGAACTCATCTTAAGCATGCCAAATCGCTGTAATTGTGTGATTCGTGTTAATGGTGGAAATACAGATTATTAATTTTCTTATCTTTACAATAAAAATGAGCAAAATCATCATTTTCGCCATTTTTTGTCATGTAATTGACGCCGTTAATTTGAGTTTTTTCCCACAATTTGCAAAAACATCAATTTTAGTTTATTTTAATTAAATATAGGGGTAAGCGGTTAAATAAAACATAAGCATTAAAGTAAGAAGTCGTCCTGGAAGACTGGATTTGGTAAATATTGCTTAAATAATTTTTATTTCAAAAATATTCACTTGATCCCTAGACACTTTTGATGTGTGTAATATCAGTCAGAATACTAAAATTAACAAAATGTCAAAAATTAAAAAGAACATAAACAATATACAATGTCAACTTCAAATGAAGTCTCTAATATTGTAGAATGTCATTTCATTGACGTAATTAAATAACATTGTCTTAAACTCTGTAGCATTGTTGCAAATCCCTATTTAAATCGGAAGTTTGTTACAGACCTTCGAAGCCATTACAACCACGCTTTCTCTCAGTAGTCTTTGTCACACATGTTTGCCAAATATATCAAATACGCAAATACAAATAGTGCTACCATAAGATAATATTCGTTCCCTACAATACTCTGTACGCAGTTTCAGTATTACAGCAATAGACATAGGGTATAGTGTTGACGGTCCTCCTCAAATGGCACCTTTATGCAACCTAAAGAACAATCGACACAAGCTTTTCCATTTGAAAAACCATATCAGTATACATATAAGTGCCTTACTCGTTTGGCCTATCGCCAGCTGTAGAGCCATTCTACTATTGTCCCTTCATTCTTACACTCGCAATTTAGCTACATGACGTCAAAACTTTTTTGAATTATATTTGGTTTAGTATTACAACTTTGTTACGTAAGATTATTATAGTACGTAACTAGATTAATACCCTGTTTTAAAAATAATGACCGATCGATAAGATTACTTTAACTGACTTCAAAGAAGGAGGAGGTTCTCTATTTGACTGTATTTTTTTTTGTACGTTACGCGATAACGCCAGCATTTGTGAACCGATTTTGATGATTCTTTTCTGTTGGAAAGAGGGTACTTTAGGAGTGGTCCCATTTAAATTTGAAGAAAATATTCCACCTCAAAGGGTGGCATACTAGGGGATAAATCCGGTATCGCGTACTTTCCGGTAACCGATTTCAATAAAATTTGGATGTAATTCCACTTTTGAGGTCGGGTTTTTTAGTACTCTGTTTTGAGATTATTTATGATACCAAGTGACTGGATGAACAGGTGGTAAATGACACACCTCTCCATGGCAGCTGCAGTGCCATTCAGACTTTTAAATCACCAAGAGATCTGATGAGGGGCACTACTACAGCGCCCGTCACCCAGAGACATAAGTTGACAAGTCCCATGTGCCTGTAATTTCACCAGCACCCTTACCCTTCAAAACCGGAACACAGTAATGCTGACATTACCGTTTAGCAGCAGAAATAGGCAAGGTGGCAGTATTTCACTGAACGAACTCTGTCACAAGGAGCTATAGCTCTAGTTTCACTTGCATCTTTAGCCTTCACAATCGAAACGCACTAATGCTCACGGTACTGTTTGGATGCAGAATTATTAATGACTTTCTTGGACGTATTCTTTCACAAGGAGCGCTACTGCTTTTAATAATAGGGTACCAAACCAAAAGCGTTTTAATGGAGCAAATAATTATTCACTCTTTTTATGTTTATCTTTTCAAATGTCTATTAATTATAATTATTAATACAAAGATCGAACACTCAGAAAAAATTCCTTCGATCCGGTCGGATTCGAACCGACGTCTTCTTGCATACCGTGTCAGACGCTATACCAACTAAGCCACGGAACGAACCAACGAACCTCACGAATTTTTGTATGTGCTTGCGTCGTGTCTTTGTACTTGGTCTTCAACGACTTTTTAGTCGTAGCGCCATCTATGAGAAATCTATTGCAGATTTATCACCCAGTTAGTACCTTTACAGCTACCAGTCCTGGCGAGAGATGTCGCTATTCACTGTATTAATTAAATTTTTATTGAATTGATATTCAATTATTTTTTGTGAAATTACTCCACTAGTTTGTTATAATTATTAATACAAAGATCGAACACTCAGAAAAAACACTCAGAAAAATTGTCTATTAATTGTTTAAAAATTATTGTATTTATGTTATTATTTTATTTCAAAGATATGATGTTCCGTGGCCGGCGTCGTCAGTTCGCTGGCCTTTCAACTGTATTATGTATATTTATCAGATTCTGTTTTCAAAATATGTAATAATGCATTCTAATTAATGTAAATTGATCATCTGTGTCTGTATATTGTGTTTTTTTTAAATAATATTGGAAGTCATTACTTACAGAGGCTTAGCACTTTGTAAAAGTGGAAATGAAACTGAAAATAGCTTAACCTTTTGGGTCGATAACCGAACACAACGCGACTTGGGTATTATTTTTAGTATAACTTTGGATGTTATTTGTAATTATTTTTGTAATGATTTTTTGTGGTTATGTGGAGCTCACATTGTTGTTGAAATTATTGATAAAAACGGAGGGTAATGAATTAAGAGAAGTCTTTTCAATACAATAGAGAGAAGAAGGGGGAAAATGTTTGGATATTTGTTACGTAATGACGAATTTGTGAGAGTGATAACTGAGGGGAGGATAGAAAGGAAAAGAAAGAGAAGAAGACCGAGAATGGCGTACACTGAACAAATAAAACAGAAGATCAAAGTGATGTTCATAGTAAATTCCTTGACCTCTCAAGGAATTGACCATGAACCGTGGGAGTGGAGGAGGCTACACCGACAAAAGTCTGGCTCTTAAATAGGATGATGAATGAATTATCATATATTATTTACTTTAAAAAAAAATTGATAACGAATTTCGTACAGTATATAACAACTATGTTGTTGTCCATAAATATTGCACAAAATCGTAATTATTGACCTTAAGCTTCAATCACAACCTTTCATATGTTATATGCTTTAAGATCGCAACACGTATACCTACAAAAGAGCTTTTGTGACATGAAAGTTATAAAAATAATACGAATTACATGAAATTACCGGTACAGAGACTATTGTCAATTTATTAGTGTCAGGCGCAGTAGCAATGTCTCTCAGATCTTCATAATTTAAAGCTCTGAGTGGCACTGTAACTGCTATGGAGAGACCTGTCGCTTAATACCAGGCACACTACCTGCTCGTCCCGTCACTCGGTGTCATATAATTTACTACTACTATTACTCTCGGCAGTCTTCGTGTTTCGGCTGTCGTCGGATATCAGTCAGCTGCCCTTTATACCTTGTGCAAACCAGACGCATTCAATCGACTTCGAAGTATGTTGATTACTCTTTATTTTGAAAAAGTTCCTTCGATCCGGTCGGAGTCGGAAGGAACTTTTTCTGAGTGTTTTTTCTGAGTGTTCGATCTTTGTATTAATAATTATAACAAACTAGTGGAGTAATTTCACAAAAAATAATTGAATATCAATTCAATAAAAATTTAATTAATACAGTGAATAGCGACATCTCTCGCCAGGACTGGTAGCTGTAAAGATACTAACTGGGTGATAAATCTGTAATAGATTTCTCATAGATGGCGCTACGACTAAAAAGTCGTTGAAAGACCAAGTACAAAGACACGACGCAAGCACATAGAAAAATTCGTGAGGTCCGTTGGTTCGTTCCGTGGCTTAGTTGGTATAGCGTCTGGCACGGTATACTCTTTATTTTTCTTCTTCTTGAGGTGCTATCTCCTACCAGCGGTCGGCTATCATTAGGGCTATCTGTATTGTAGACACAGCTGCACGGAACAAGAATCTTGTGCTCAGGTTAAACCATATCCGGAGATTCTTAAGCCACGAAGTACGCCTTCTTCCAGGTGGTCGCTTTTCCTGTATCTTCCCTTGCATAATTAGTCGGAGTAGGTCGTATTTGTCATTACGCATTATATGACCAAAGTACCTACTGTAGTTTGCAATGCTCTTTCATTGGAAGCTCTATCCATCCACGATATTTTTTAAATTCTTCTGTAGACCCACATTTCAAAGGGTTCTAAGCGGTTGCTCATGTTTTGAGTTAAGGTCCACGACTCTACGCCAAACAGAAGAACCGAAAACACGTAGCAACGCGCCAAACGCACCCTGGTAGAGATCTTCAAGGTTCGATTGCAGAGTAGAAAGTAAATAATCTCAGTACAGAGTAGTAAAAAAACCGACCTCAAAAGTACGTGGAATTACATATAATTACCAAATTTTTATTGAAATCGGTTACCGGAAAGTGCGCAAACCCGGATGCATCCCCTAGTTTGCCACTATAAGGGACTTGATACAGGAGATAATAAAAATCGGTTCTCACTACTGAAAGTGTATTGAGAGAGAAAAACGCCTTGAATTGGAGAATAGCAAAATCAGCCATTAAAATAATTGCTCCTTATAATAAAATTTTGGCGCTATTTGTAAAAATGGATCTTGATGCGTGAACAGTCACCCTTAGAGGTGGATGATTTTCTTCAAAGTTAAATGGGACCACTATGGAGGTACCCTCTTTCCAACAAAAAAGAATCATGAAAATCGATTCACAAATACCGGAGTCATAGCGTAACATACATACAAAAAAAACATACAGTCAAATTGAGAATCTCCTCCTTTTTTTGAAGTCGGTTAAAATAAATGAAAATCAATGTTTGTGAGTGGTTCCCTGAACGTCTTTCTAAAGCTTGATATCTTCACAATGACTTGTGAGATATGTGGGTGATTTTGATACACATTTTCTTGAACCATTTACCCGGTTATGATCACTCTTTGCTCTATTTATCCCTCTCTTGTGAAAACTGAGCGTGTGGTTACGTTTCTTTTCCTACCTTTGTTGAACAGTACGTATTTTCCAGTAGTCTTTTATTATTCAATATAACATTAAATTCTAAATTAGAAAGAAGGAAACGAAGACACAAAAAATTTTGATGACATTACAAGTGACAAGTGTGGGTAACACCTGTAACAGTAGTAACACTGGCAACACCACAAATGAAGATTAAATTTTTGTTATAATTATAATATATATATATCA
>NW_020653850.1:21500682-21525367 GCF_003589595.1 Hyposmocoma kahamanoa | reverse complement strand
AGACAAAGGTATGATTATCAACAAAAAACAATAATAGTTAATGTAATAATATAAAATAGTATGATTAAAAACGTAAATAATTAACAATATTGTCAAAATACAACTACGCATTTATGTGATCTGTGACTACGTTAAATGAAAAAAAATTTTTTTTTTTTCGAAAGTAATTCTTCTACACTCAAAAAAAATAATTTCACCAGTAAAAAGATTTTAACAGCCATGCCACTTGGCAAATGGTGGCATACAATATGCAGACAAGTAATTTGTGATAAAGGTTGCCATTATAAAAAATCGCTACCTGTCTGGCGTTATAATATGAGGTGTCCTAAGTAGGAATTATTCGATACGACTTTTCAAAAAGTACTAATACCAGAAAAGTATCGGTATCGGAGGGAAAAGTACTCGATACCAAAAAGTATCGATACTTTTTCCGTGCTTCTTTCGTAGGGACGCATGGTGCGTTGTGGAGAAAGAAAAAAGTTGTAAGAAAGCGGTGGCGTTACGTTGCGACATCGCATTGCAGTGCTCGTCTGGCACTCGGTGCGTTGAAACATTGCGTTGCGACGACGCGACGCGACGCTACGCAACGCGCCGACAGCGCCCGTGTAGCATCGCTCTTAGTCGGGTTTAAAAAACATTGCGTGTTTTGTAACACTTTTTTGATGCTCGTAGATTCAGGGATCGAGTACCCGCGGGTTTATCGTCACGAACTCAACGGATTTATGTTGTACGACACTCGTAATATTTAAGTATTGTATTTTGTTTTACGAAGTAATGTGTTTTAATTTATTTATTTCCTTGTTGCACATGTACATTAAAAGAGGTCATATAGTGAAAAAATTGTCAGCCTTAAAAAACGAAACGTTGCTTAGTTAACAATTGAGATCAGCGCGAGGTTTCCGTGAGTTGTGATTTTATTTTTCAATAGAAATTAATTTATATGTAGTATATATTTTTGGATGAGGGATATTATTTTAATTTATTTTGTATAATACTTATATTAATTATTAATACAAAGATCGAACACTCAGAAAAAACACTCAGAAAAAATTCCTTCGATCCGGTCGGATTCGAACCGACGTCTTCTTGCATACCGTGCCAGACGCTATACCAACTAAGCCACGGAACGAACCAATGGACCTCAAGTAGTTTTCTATGTGCTTGCGTCGTGTTTTTGTACTTGGTCTTTCAACGACTTTTTAGTCGTAGCGCCATCTATGAGAAGTCTATTACAGATTTATCACCCAGTTAGTACCTTTACAGCTTCCAGTCCTGGCGAGAGATGTCGCTATTCACTGTATTAATTCAATTTTTATTGAATTGATATTCAATTATTTTTTATGAAATTACTCCACTAGTTTGTTATAATTATTAATACAAAGATCGAACACTCAGAAAAAACACTTAGAAAAATTCCTTCGATCCGGTCGGATTCGAACCGACGTCTTGTTGCATACCGTGCCAGACGCTATACCAACTAAGCCACGGAACGAACCAACGAACCTCACGAAGTTTTCTATGTGCTTGCGTCGTGTCTTTGTACTTGGTCTTTTAACGAGTTTTTAGTCGTAGCGCCATCTATGAGAAATCTATTACAGATTTATCACCCAGTTAGTACCTTTACAGCTATCAGTCCTGGCGAGAGATGTCATAGAAAAATGATGAGATAGAAAACTTCGTGAGGTCCGTTAGTTCGTTCCGTGACTTAGTTGGTATAGCGTCTGCCACGGTATGCAAGAAGACGTCGGTTCGAATCCGACCGGATCGAAGGAATTTTTTCTGAGTGTTTTTTCTGAGTGTTCGATCTTTGTATTAATAATTATAACAAACTAGTGGAGCAATTTCACAAAAAATAATTGAATATCAATTCAATAAAAATTTAATTAATACTTATATTTTTTTTTCTTAATGAATACTTGAATAATACGTACATTATAAGAGTATGTGCGTTATATATATAATGTGTTGATTTGCATTCTCGCCATATTTACAGAGGTCATTCTATATCCGAAACTGAACCCAACTCACTAAAAAAAATAAATCGAAAAAAATTCCTAAAATTCTTATTTTTTATTTAATTGCTGTAAACATCGATTCGCAATCACCTGATCCAAAATGGAACTTTTGTATGCCACGTGCTATCACACAGCGGACCAACTCTCTTACTCTCTTGTTATCTCTTTCTCAAACGCAAGCGGGCGCCTCATCAATCAGTGCAAAGTCAGTCGCGCGCTTTGGGAGATATTTGGTTTTCACCAGAACTGTATTACCATCAAGGTACCTCTGTAAATATAGTGGGAATGTAAATCAACACATTGTCTAGGTATTGATTAAAACTCTTCGTTTTTGGAACTTTTACATAAAATGTATATAAATTTATTTCATAGTATCTGGATTTCAGAGTGTAGTTTGAAGGAATTATATTTACAAGTTTCTTAAAACACCGTGGGAAATCATATAAGATTTATTAACATTTGTAATTATCTATTTAGGACATTAGATCATACGTTCATGTTAAACTGAGAAGATAAATTGAACTTCTAAATAAAAATAAGGCTTCGTCATAACGTGATTGTTGACTAGAGTTGCCTTAACTACTTTATTTGTTTACGTAGGGCAACTTTTTGGGGTAGACATTGTGACTAGGCCATATCTTTCATAGTAAGGCTTTATGTTTATTTTACTGCTTTTGTTGTTTCTTTTGTAAATACATTAATACTCGATAAATATGTTCATAGTTTTTGTGTACTGACACAAAAACTATGAACATGTTTATCGAGTTCTTAAGTTTGATGAAATTATTTTTTTCCGGATCCAAATTGCGTTTTTTCAGAAAGTCAGACTCGATCTGTAAAGAGTCCGAAACGTTGGTTTGTTTGAAAATAACAAATACACGCGATTTACATAGAGTTTATTTTTATTTTCTATATAAAAAGGTTATTTTATGTACTTTTTTAGATGAAGAATAAAGCTGATTATTGATTGCATCTCAGACCTTTGACTTGAAACTTTAAATCGTTGACGCCAATCGAAACCAGCATTATAAACGCGAAAGTAATTCTGTCTGGTACGTTATTACGTCTGAACCGTTAAACCAAATTTGATAAATTTTGATAGAGGGATAATTGGGATTTAGGAGTAGGACATACTACTTTTGTTTTATAGAGGATGAAAGTTTGTTTGGAACTAATCATTTCTTAAGCAAGGAATTTGAAACTTCATATATGTATATGCTTTTTGTAGCAAATAATTAATGTTTCAGAGTTTTTTACTAATTACCCCTCAATATAAAATAGGGGATGAGTAGGCTACTCGAAATACTTATTCTACACAGAGGAAATCACGAGCACTGTAATAGCTAGTGCTGTATAGAGAACGTTGACGCAAATAACTGTTGCATACATTTCGTCCCTGATCTTGTCACTTCAAGGTCCTAATTTCTTGCAAATCACTATCTGCTTATCAAACTACCACGTTACTTTGCGTTATCCCATTGGGGAACTTCATGTAAAAGTTCACGTGTGTGAAATTAAAATATGTACTCAAAATATTAAATAGAGAGTTTTAGACCTTTTTTAAATACACCAATATGAGCACTAATGCAGCCGATTAAGCCGATTAAAGATTAAATGAAAATACTTTGAAGAAGATACAAACTATAAATTCACAAGACACAACTGAGCAAGAATTTCTTGAGAAACGTGCTCAATCGTCGAGGATATCGTCAGGTATACGAGTATCTTATGTAATAAAAATAAAGTCAAGACTTGTTTATCACGGAATCCAACCTTAATGTCACCTTGTGTTGACGACACGCTACGTTCTCTATAATTTGATTTCGATTGTTCAGCAACTAATGATAGTTACGAGCAGGCCACCAATGGCAGTAACGTTTAGGAGCTCCTTGTGGAGAAGTTCGTCCAGCGAAGTACTGTCGCCTTACCTATTTCAGCCGCCTAGCGGTAATGTGAGCATTATTGCGTTGCGGTTTTACTGGTGAAATTACAGGCACATGGGACTTTTAACCTTATGTCTCAGGGTGACGGGCGCAGTGGCAGTGTCCTTCAGATCTTTGCGATTTAAAGCTCTGAGCGGTACAGCAACTGTTATGGACAGGCGTGTCGCGTCGAACCTAACCACCAGGTGCACGATTTGTTCGTCCCATTACTTAGTATCATGAACAAAATTCCGAATAAAATGTGATTTTAAATCAGTATAATTCACAACTAAGTACAAAACACGGCAAGTTTTGCGTAAAGTGGACGATAAGGTAAAGTCTGACACTCGGCCTTGGCGAGCCCTTCGCCCTTCACCTATGTGGGAACCACAGACATATATCTACATAGAAGCCGCAAGTGGACCAACGCAAGTTATAATAAATAGTTACCGCTGCTACGCTTCAGAACGCGCCCGGCCGTTGTCGTAGTTAAAAATGACATTCAGTCGAAAACGCGAAAAATGCCTAATTTTGCCATTAAAAACACCACAGCTATGAGTAGATGAATAAACAAGATGTTTCCTTGCACAGTTAAGTAAGTTTGTAATCAGAATATGCATAATTTATTTTAAAATAAATTATTTTCATTTTGAATAAATTTCGAGAAAACAAATATGCAAACGAGTGTATGCCGCCTTTTAGCAATACATTGTGGCTTTTACTTAGTGCGGTACACTTGTGGTCCTTCTTCAGTTGGCCATGAATATCGAACGAGCGATACTTTTGTCGCTTCGTCATGTTTTTGATCAAATTTTACGATTAGTGTCGTTCACTTGATGCAACATAGTTCGCGATTCTGATCGGTTTAGGAAACAGAGGGATAATAATTCTTAAGTCCTTGGAAAATGTTATAAAAATATTTTATAAAGTTCTTTTTTTTGTTTTCCTTTTCAGTTTTCCGGAGCAACTTTTATTCAAAATGCGTATTAATAAAGGACTTAATTATTTTATTCTGCTATTATTTTATTATATTAATATTTCACGGCTTCTTATAATCAACAAATACCTATTTGAAAAATCATAATTTAAATACGTGCTGCGTCCACGTCTTCGGTTTTATCAATCGTTTTAATACCGAAGGAGGTTTCCCATCACTAAATTGAGCTTTTGTGACTTCATCAGAGGTACAAAAAATGTAGCACGCTTGGTTTTCATACAGAGCGCGGTACTTGCGGTGTCTGTTTAGATATATGTCTGTGGTGTGAGCCAAGGGCAGAAGGCTGCGGTAGATTTTTTTGAAGTTATTATAATATTGAGATTTGCGTTATTGTTTGTATTATTACTAAGACTTTAGCAAGTGTTGGGTAAAGAAATCACTCTCATCTTGTTTCTTAATTGGTCCGTGCGTGATTCATTGGTATGACCGCAAAAATTCCAATGAAACTTCTTCGTCGTATTGCACGGAGGCAATTCCTTGTTCAATTCAGGATTTCCGTGTACGCGGGCCAAATGTACTGGAAAGTGATAACGACTGTCGACACTTTTTATCACTACCTAGAGGGGTGAAAATATTAGACAGAAAAACCCGATAAAAACTTGACGAATTGACCTAGTCACTAACCGTGAAAGGTGGTTGCAATTTTTTATATTTCGGCAAATTTTTTTCGTGTGACTACCCGGGTGTCATCAACAATATGAATATCAACTCATTTATACGTCCTACTGCTGCGCACGGGACTCCTTTCAGTCGAGCGATTAGGTAATAGCCCACTACCCTAGTTCAATTTCCTTCACCGAAAAGCTCATGGTAAATTTCAATTAAATTTTATAAAACATTAATTCCGAAAAACTCAGAGGTGCGAGCTCGGATTCGAATCCAAGGCATCTGTTTGAGTGGCGGTAGGTCAAACCATTAGGCTACTGCCCCCCCGTAGCTGGCTACGCATGACAGTCGCGACGCGTGCGATAAAATTGAAATAAGCGCGCGCTATCTGAATTAGATCTCGTTGAGACAGCCAATAGCGCGCGCTTATTCCAATTTTATCGCGCACGTCGCGACTATCATGCATAGCCATGGTGTGACTAATCGTATTTCTCAATAATACAGATAGGCTATTTCATCTTAGATGGTATCTTCGCTAATGTGTGGAAGAATATTAAAGGTGCCGCACAAAATACTGTACGGTGATAACCTGTGTTGTCTTGCAGCCTTTGTGACCTATTTTCAGAAACCAATATTACGTACTGTTTACTATCCCGAGTCTTGGCTTTTTGTCTGAATTGTGCCTGCTGATTGTCGTGAATCAATCTCTTCCATTTCCGACATTTCGTACCAAATCACCGCCCCCGTCTCGGCTCCGCAATACGCCCGCACGTCTATCAAACCTTTCAGACATGCAAAAGAACGTTGAATTGTTTTGCACGGCTTTCCTTTTCAAAGAACAATGAATGAAATGGGTCATGATAGATAAAGTCTTTATTGTTTTATGTTAGTTGGAGATGACTATAATGGGTGGAGCGGGGTCGTGATCCCGATCTATTGTTTCTAACTCAAGTAAATGATTGAGATTTTATTAAAAGCAATTTATTAATAAATCATTACGAAAACACATATTAGGGACCCCTTATATTTAATGTTAAAACTTTTTTAACCGACTGTGTATGTTGTGCGATTAATCTGACATTAATTGTGAATCGATTTTGATGATTCTTTTTTGTTGGAAAGGGGGTATCTCAGTAAAGGTCGCAGCCAAATTTTAAGAAAATGTTCCAACTGTGAGGGTGGCAAATTTGGGAATGATTCCGGTTTATACAGTTTCACTCACTTTCCATTAACAGATTTTAATAAAACGTGACAAACACGGTTACCTATCAGAAGTCCAAAATGATATTTTCCCGAAATAACGTTAGCTCGAATTTTCATAACCTCGAAAGTAATTTAGAGAGGAAAATGTTTTTTGCTTTTAAACCGTACTTAACATAACCTTACCGAACCTAATCGTGTCTTTGCGATAAACATACAACATATCCTGAAAGAACAAAGGTTTCGTTATAATTCGGTTTTCGGGGTAATGAAAATTCGAACAAACGTTATTTCGGAAAAAAATAATTTCGAGTTTAGCATAGGTTACCTACAAGTAGATGTAATTCCACGAACTATTGTGGTCGTGTTTTTACAAAAAAGTTACTATTATTGAAAACAAACTGATCAGACGAGTTTGTGATAATTTTCACAAAGTGGCAAAGTTATTATACCAGATACAGCAATCTGATAAAACTTCAAATGACTATGATCCGAAGTAATAGATACTAAATTACTTTTTTACGTGCATGACACAAGTTATTGCTTTAAGGTTTTCAAGTCTATTGTGTTTGACTGTATTGCTACACGAGTTACACGACCCCGCAATCACCCTATATAATAATATATTTTATGACATAAATTGAGAGTCAAAATGTTCAAAACTACTCAGAAACTTTTGTGAACACCGGTTTATGGCACCATTAGTGGGAACGACCAGAAAATTATGCATCAAAAAAGTTTGCGTACAACGTTTTTATTCAACTGTCCTACAGACAGTACTAAAACCTATTACAGAAACTCTTTTTTTTTACAATATCAAGTGACGGGACGTACAAGGCGCAGGGTCCTTAGAGCTTTAAATCGCAAAGATTTCAGGGGCACTGCCAGTGCGCCCGTCACCCTGAGTCATAAGTTGACAAGTTCCATGTGCCTGTAATTCCACCAACACCCTTATCCTTCAGAACCGGAACACAGTAATGCTGACATTAGTGCTTGGCGGCAGAAATAGATAAGGCAGTACTTCCCTCACGCGTAAAGTTTCTTTTGTATTCTTCATCATAACGAAGAGCTATACGACTTGCAGGTTAAATTGACACGTCTTCAAAGTATTCACATTGTAACGAAATGGCATCGAACGTTTCGAGGTATACTTGTTCGCGTTTACGATCTTCGTTTGGAATATCTCCAGTGTTTCTGACATCTGTTACGAACTGATGACATTTTTGTACTGTGTTACGTGCTCTACATATTTGCTGATTTTTGGATCACTGACGGTGCATTCGCTGATTCAGGTTTATTTTCGTCTCAAGTTAATTTGTGTTTTATAATTATTTATAAAATTACCACTCGCTTTAGAGCGATGCCACACGGGCGCCGCCGCCCAGTGCGTTGTCGCCTCAGCGCTAATTTCAACGCACCGAGTGCCACACGAGAAATGCGGCTTCCCAACGTAACACCGCCTAAACATTTATAATACTACCCATTTTCTAACTAACTCATTGCACCTATTACTATCATGGCGCCGTCGAACATTGTATTTGTTATTGTTATTTTTCGTCCAATTTTTTTATAAATTTCAAGTAAAACTTAAAGCCCTCGGCTCGTACATCATTATTAATATAGTACTGTCTTTATACATGTCTATCAGGACCCCGATTAAGAACTCTTCGATATTTTAATCGGATATCGAAATTGGATATCGTTCTCGAATCGAAATATATATATATAATAGAAATTTATATAATTTTTAATCAATTTAAGAAAAGAGAAAGATCTTTATTTGACTTTTTTGTGTGTTACGCGATTACTGTGACATTTGTGAACCTATTTCGATGATTCTTTTTTGTTGGAAAGGGTACCTCATTGTGGTATCCATCATTTAAATTTGAAGAAAATATTCAATCTCTTGGGATGGCAAAATAGGTAGATCTGCGTTTTAACAACAGTAGTGTACAGTATACATTTACGAGAATATAAGATATTTATTCGCTGAAAAATTTAGTTAACAAAGAAGGTGTTACAGTATATTATACATATAAGATGGCACATGCTTCACCGAGCCGGCTCTTCTTTTCGGGCCGAATAATATTTCGTGACCTAAGTATACTCTATTAGCCTTAGACATAATTATAGGCAATAACAAATATTTCATATTTTTTATTTTATTTTTATTTCAATATTTTTATTGCCTTATAAAAGATATTTAGCGTCAATTATAAAATAAACTTGTAGCTTTAAAAGCCTTATAAAGAAATTTAAAATGATTTCCCAACAGCGAAAAAACCTTCATAATGACTCCATCGTTTTTTTTTATTAACTTCAAGTTTTGACATGTACCAATGTCAAATGTGGATAAATATTGGACAAATATCCCACAAAATATTTATTATTCCGAAATTTTCCATGACCCAACACTAGATTTTCAGCAGCAACTTCTTTCATAAATAAAGACTGAAGAGAACAAAGAAAGGAAATAATTATGCCATGATATTCTATTCACGATTGACCGGCATGACATATCCGCCCGTCGACATTCCTAAGTCCAAACAAAAGGTTCTAGCAAAGGCGCCTTATTATTATAAAAAGACAATGAAGTGCATTTTTTCAATACCATGAGTGTCATAAAGGTTATCTGAGTGGAACGCAGTTGGAACAAGTAGGTAAACCATAGTATAATAAGAGCAAGTAGGACAACTCCCGCCTGTTCGGAGCCAAAATGCTACACTTCGCTCCTATAGGTTGCAAACATATTTTGAAAAAATGAACCTTTGTTATAGGTATATAATATGAAATATAATGAAAAGACAACAATATTATTGTTAATGAAGTGTTAATTTTATAACTATTGTGTATTTAATTATTAAACACAAAAAATTCACTTCGATCCGGTTGTATTCGAATCAACGTCTTCCAGTAAACCGTGCCCGTCGCTGTGCCAACTAAGCCAAGGAACGAACCAACAGATCTCACGAATTTTTCCATGCGTTTGTTGCAGATTTTTGTTTTGATTTTTAACGACTTTTTGCCGTAGCGCCATCTCTGACAAATCTATGAAACTTTTTCTTCACTTAGCGAGATACCTTTACAGCTACCAGCCGCTGACTAGAAATGTTACTAAATAATTGTAATTAAGTTCTTATTGAATTAACTTATTTTTCATTTTATAATTTTCATTTTGTGTTTGAAGATCTCAGTATAATTTCTTATACTTTCACATGTAGTGCAAGTTATACTATAACATTATATTTGAGAAATAAATAATCTAATCTAAATGCAGTAGGTACGGTCAACAGCTAATCAGACTACACATTTTTGTTCGAAAATCGCCTCCAGCACAACAGAACAAGATACGTCAATGAGTAGCTTGATGTGCTTAAGTATAGATAATTAGATATTTTTAAACATTGCCTGACTGTTGCAATAATGGCGCGTTTGATGACCCGCACTGTGAAACACGAGTGCACCGCGAGATTATGCGACTGTGTGCGTCCGTACACGGCGGGGCTGACAACGCGCACACATACAAGCCGCACTGCCACGTTAGTATGAACTTACCATACTTGCTTTATTATGCTACGGTAAAACTGTTTGAATAATACATACATGCATTGATCGTGGTCCCATGTCGGGCGCCAGTGACTATTGTGAATGAATTCTTATCTGACTTGACGTCACGCGATTGTCATTATTGTCTTTGCAATCTGTCTTTAAGCTCTGAATGCGTTATGAATATTACCAGGTCGACACTTGCACTTGACGATGTACCTAAATCGCGAATATGACATCTGCGTCTCGTCAATAATTTTAACTAATTACTCACCAAACATCACTGTGTAAAGTTAAAAGTGGTTCTTTGACTGCTCTGCCTCATTGGTTTACAATTTGTAGTCATTTGTTAGGTAATTAACCAAGCAAACTGAAAATAATAATTATTACGTCGTACAGTAATTGTAGGTTAGCCAATCTTGTTGTCTCGGATATTGAGAGTTATGTTTATAATGCTCAGTATTGGACAAGAACTTAAAGTACATCTTAGTGTGGAGTACCATAGCGTTGTCATTTGAGAATTTGGCTTGCTATTCCTAAAATAACTCTGTAAGAATACGTAACATTCATGGGAAGTCTAAAGTACTGATTTTTAGAAAGTGTAAATAGGGAATTTTAATAACGATAAATCCATTTACCCACTTATCGAAGTGCTTAATCAAATGATTACGAACACGTTTTCTAGTTGACATGCATTTAAAGTGTCATATGGGTGAATAATTGTATGTATTCTACATAAGGTAATTGCCGAGGTGTGTCAGATAGCGGTGTATAGAAACTAAAGTGGCGCCCAACATGGGGCGGACATGTGGCCTGCGTGACGCAAGGACAAAGTTATTTGAAAATATTTACACGAAAGGATAGGGACAGCGTTGTTTTAATTACCATATAATTGTAATAGGAAGAGAACACTTTCTTATACTGCTTAACTTTCTAGTAACATACTGTTTTGTTGGAAAGTTAAAAATATGGTATCCCAAAGTAAAAGTCCACATTATAATATAAAAACAAACATACATTCGTTGAAAAGTGCATTATCAAACGATCTGTCTGCATTTAATCCGAGTAGTAATGAGTTAATGACAGAGATGTAGTGATCTGAAACTCGAGCGGTGAGCTGTACAGGCTAGTTGGCTCTGTTCCAGAGTGGTTAAAAATCATACAGCACGTGTGGGGAACTCGAGGATTAACGGATTTATAGTTACAATAGTGTTGACGGAAATTCACTTGTTTATTTTTAAATGGGTCGACCGTACTTTGTTCCTAAAATAAACAAATCGTATTGTGTAACGTTGTTGTGTAATTTTTTAAGAATTCAGTAATAACAAACTTCATTCAAGTTCATTGTCTTTTATTATAGTAGCAGTAGAGCTCCTTGTGACTCTCCTGTGTACTGTCACCTTAACTATTTCTGCCGCCAAGTAATTATAGACACGTGGGACTTGACAACTTATGTCTCAGGGTAACCGGCGCAAGTACCCCTCATATCTTTGCAATTTAAAGCTCTGAGTGGCACTGCTACAGTTACGGACAGACGTGTCGCTTATGACTAGGCACACTACTTGTTCGTCCCAACCCTTGATATCATAAGAACGACTGTAAAAACTATGTAAGCTTCAAACTCGCCCTATTACTTTGCACGACATTATCCATCCATTGCGATTATTACGTAAAATGATGAATAATTTTGTAATTGGCGGAACGGAACGAAAGGCTTGAAACCGGACTAAAATAGCGACAAATTAACTGAGTGCGGATATCCGAGTCTTAATTATGATTGATGGACGATGATATTTTAACGTTACTGGACAAATTTTGAAAATTCACGCATTTGACACGCAACAACGATATTTTTCATGATCAAACAAGTCGTGCGCCTGGTGGTAAGCGGCATATCTGTCCATAACAGCTGCAGTGCCACTTAGAGCTTTAAAAATCGTAATAATCTAAGGGACATTGCCATTGCGCCCGTTTACCCTGAGACGTAAGTCCCATATGTAATTTCACCAGTATCTTAATTTCATCAGCACCTTTACCCTTCAAAAGTAAAACGCAGTAATGCTTACATTAGGTAGCAGTACTTCTCACGACAAACTTCATATACTATTTATATACTAAGTTATAAGTTAATTTATAAATCATTTACGTAGAAATAAAAGATGTCATTTCGGCCTGAAACCTTGACCTGCAGGTCGACTCAGAACCTTACGACAACTCAGTTGTCAATCGATTCGATTTGATATCATACGATTTTTTTCATTTTTATTCCCAGAATTAAACGTCAAACTGTCGTATTCGAAACCGAACCGAAATGACGTCACACCCGTGCGATTACTCGAACTTCTCGACCGGCAAAGGTTACAAACGTTAGTCAGCACACAGTTATCGAATAAAAGTTACCGAACGTCCTATTGTTTACAAAGCAAGAATGTAATATGGAAAAGTCTTATTATTTTAAATAAAGTCTGGAGTTTGTTCAACTTTATTAATTTATTTGAATGCAGGACTAACGCATTCCTATATTTTAGACCTTTAAAGTCTTAAAAATGTATATAAAAAAAATTTCATTTTTCTGTTCTTATTTCACCGACGAACTTCGTAAACGCTGTATCCGAATCGAACGTTCAACTCTAATGTGCTGAATAGCTCGGAAAGCGTCCTTCGATTCGCGAACGATGTCCAATCGAAAGATTCGGTTAAAATACCGAAAAGTTCTGAATCGCGCTGCTGACATAATACCGATTATAATTTACAACGAAATGTACTTAGCTTTCCAAATATACTATTACCAACTGACTAAACAAAAAGAAAATAATCTTAATCATAGAGCTTAAGTACTCGTATATGGAACTTCGCATACTCTTGGCACACGTGGTACGCAAACTAAGCACTTCTACTTTCTGTGGCCAAACACGACTTTTCATCTTTACCAAAGATAACAGCAATTTATGCAGAGAGTTACTGTTTGTTGCGGCTTTGTGATTGGCACTTTGGAAAATTACATTTTGTTTTTATAAATGGCCCAATTTTCCGTCTCAATATGAAAATATAAGACCTTTTATTTTTATTCTACTATAAGTATTTTCTTATCGTGGTCTTCTTTATGTATCTGGTTCAAAGCATCTACTAAGACACAGTTTTTGAGAGTTCCATAAAGAAAGCAATCTACTATTAGCTCCATGTAATCTGCTTAAAAAAATAGAAAGAAGGACGCAGTAAATCTAACCATTTTCTTCAAACAACAAATTACAGTACCTAAAGGAAAGCGTCGAGAGAATTTATGGTAAATGACATTTACAAATAACACTATAATATGTTATTATTATTAGTAGGCATTGGTTATGAAGCTATCAACATAAAAGGTGAATGAAAACTAGAAACTCAAAACGTGATATACTTTATCTAAAAATTCGTTCATGTAAAAAGTAACTACAAAAAAAAATTATAAAAAGATTCCGTTTAATATTTGGAATCTCTATTTCTTTAAGTTTTTTATAGTGTATGTTTTTGAAATATAAAGAATATAAAGATTATTTACATTCCTAATCTAAAAATTTAATCTAGAGATTTTTCATTTAATCATTGGTGAATAGGTACTACAAATAAAAAAATAATAATTACATAAAACATAAAATTTATTTCAGAATTTTGTTTCACGGTAAGTAATTATTAAAAAGCTTTGCTTACAAAATCAATGAATGAAATGGCGCCCGATGAAACACCCAAAATATCCTTCTGGCTATTGATTGCTAAAAAACCAAGTTCAGAGACCGAAATAATTTATTTCTACATTAACGATGTTTTAATTTATCGTTTGAACTTCCATTTATTTACAAACGTCATCATATTTTGCGATAGCTTTGACGTCTCTCAAAGTCGTAATGATAACCCTTAAAAATCACTGTATAGTTAACCTTCATAACCTCAGACTGACTTTCATGAAAACATTATCAGTTCCTAGCAGTTACGGTGCTCTATTGCTGGCCAGGGACAAGCTTATGGAATACCCCACAATGACCTACATTTGTGAATACGCTACCGCCGTCTTAGCGCCCATAATTAATATCATAGCTGTATATAAAAAATCTTAATTCAAAAACTTCATTATAAATAGTAAGGGGCAACCAAAACAAGTTTTGTATGTGTATGGGTATAAAATAAAATAGAGGATAAAAGACAAGCGTTTTAGCGTTAAGGTAACAGTAGAGCTCCTTGTGAAAGAGTTAGTCCAGGTGCTGCCGCTTTACCTACATATTTCTACCGCTAAACAGTAATGTGAGCATTACTGCGTTCCGAACTTACAGGCACATACAGGGACTTATCAACTTATGTCTCAGGGTGACAGGAACAGTGGCAGTGCCCCAGATCTTTGCGATTTAAAGCTCTGAGTGGCAAGTCAACTGTTATGGACAGTCGTGTAGCTTACAATGAGGCGCACGACTTGTTCGTCCCCTCACTAGATATTATATAAAAAAATGTAGTAATGATATTTTTAAAAGTCTAGTCATCGCAAGTATTGTAATCACAAGACATTGAATAAATCTGTCTCAAGTTCAGGATCGATATTAAGATCTTTTTGAACCCAGTTGGCTTTATTAGGCTGGTTTTACAGCAGTGCGTACGGTCCGAACGGACTGTCCGCCAGTGGGTCATCTGCATGCGTAGAATTTGAGTATTTAATTTAGTGTGGGTAATCACGGAATACAGTCGCCTACAATGAACGCACCGGTGGACAGTGCTAAGGTTCACGTAGAGCGTGTTCCGTCCGTACGGAGCAATCCGCGTCACTGTAAAAACAATGTTCTAACGCCACACGTGTTACTCCACTCCGGTGCTCCGCGCAGACGATCCGCAGATAAATCCGCCCTGCTCTGAAACCAGCCTTAATAAATATCACTTCGAGGCCATAAATTCGCACCCTTTACATAATAAGGTCATATCTGCAAAATTTAAAGATTGTAGGAACGAAATTAGCCCGTATATTTTTTATGTTTAATTAGGAGAGTTATACATAATTTGATTAATTGGTTTCATGTCATTATCATCATTATCACCATATCAGCGGGAAGACGTCCACTGCTGAACATAAGCCACCTCCAAATTGCCAGACTAGTCGGTCGGACGCGACGTGCATCCATCGGCTACCCGCCGCCCTTACCAGGTCATTCGTCCATCTAGTAGGGGGTCGTCCCACTGAAGGATTTCTGCTCGTGGTCTCCATTCCAGAACCTTTCTGCCCCAACGGCCGTTAGTTCTATGAGCTATGTGCTCTGCCCACTGTCATTTCAACTTACGAATCCCTTGGTCTAAGTCGGTGACTTTCTTTCTTCTACGAATCTACTCATTTCTGATTCGATAAAGTAGAAAAATACCGAGCATTGCTTGCTCCATAGCTCGTGGAGTGACTTTGACCTTTTTTTTGAAACCCATAGTTAGCGATCACGTCTCAGAGCCGCAGGTCATCGCTGGTAACACACACTGCTGGAACACTTTTGTCTTTAAGGACTGCGGTATTGCGGGCGAGAAAACGCCCCGGAGCTTTTCGAAAGCTGCCCAACCGAGTCGTATTCGACGATTGACCTCTTTCTCGAAGTTGGCTCGGCCTAATTGGACGGTTTGTCTGAGGTAGACATACTCGTCAACAACTTTGAGAGTAGAGGTTCCCACTATTATAGAGGTGGATACAACATGGACATTCGACTCAAGTTTCGTCTTGTCTATGTTCATTTTTATACCCATTTGCTGGGAAACTCTATTGAGGTCACCGAGCATGGTGCCCAGCTCTTCCAGCGATTCTGCCATGACTACAATATTTGATGATTGAGATAGTAGCTGTAGAGATACTTGTGAAAGAGTTCGTCCAGGGAAGACAAACCACCTTACCTATTTTTGCCGCCAAGCAGTAATGTCAGCATTACTGTGTTCCGGTTTTGAAGGGTAAGGGTGCTGGTGAAATTACAGGCACATGCGACTTGTCAACTTATGTCTCAGGGTGACGGGCGCAGAGACAGTGCCCCTCAGATCTTTTCGACTCAAAGCTCTGAGTGGCACTGCAACTGTTAGGGACAGGCGTGCAGCTTACCATCAGGCGCACGACTTGTTCGTCCCGTCATTTGATGTTTTAAAGAAAAAGATGTATTGCGAATTTGCGATGTGAGTGACATTTGAACCAGTGCACATTTAATATCAGGCTTAGAAGCTGTATATTAATATTGACCTACGCCGTAATTTCTCTCACGATGTTGACACATACAGGGTTAATAATGTAAAGGCGTCAAAATATCCCTTCAACGCCCTGTGAACAAACATCATTAGGCCTCCCGGTTAAGTCGATGGCACCCCCATCAAGTCAGGTCACGGCCAGGTCATGGAGTGACCGGATATTTATGCGTAAGGAAATATTTTGGTTGTCTCTTATAACATCAATGAGATCTTCCGGGTACGTTAGGTATATGTTATGTTGATATTTATATATATCATGCGCAAAGCCGCCTTTGTTGTATCGCACTTGTAAATTACGTCATGGCCAGAGATGGACAGTGGGTTAAAACCCAATCAACCCAACAATGTTTTAACCGGGTTTTAACTCATTTATTTAATTTCTGCCCAAAATCGACTTCGCACCTACCTTGCAATCCTATGAATTTTCATTATTAAGGATGCATAACACGATTCGATTTTCATAAAAATCGTGTATACGATCAAACAATTTTTTGTATCGATTTATGAAAATACGATTTTCATGCGACTCTATTCAATATAAAGTTAAATCGAATCGTCTAGATCAGAACGCAATAAATATTTTATAACGATATCATTAAATTTGAACAAAACTTGATTTACAACAAATATTTACCTGTAAATGGTTTTTGCCTTTGATTTTGGGCATTAATGGGTTTTACCCCAAATTACTCCTATCGGGTTAAAATCCGGGCGATAGTCTATATCTGGTCATGGCATTAATGGTACAAACCGATACCAGTTAGCTTACCGTCAATGGTATTGTCTAATTTATATATATTTTTCCGTTACTTTTTCCATTACCATTACGTTTTAAAGGTTTTATTAAAACCTAAGATTGAAACCACCAAACCTAAGATTGAAACAATCAAAGAAAAGTCTTCAAAAATCTGTATTACCAAATATAATCAATCTATTGTAATTCCCTAATTACGGTCTTTAGTGAACAAAGCCCTATCCCATCCTATTGAATTTCATGTGACGGATGATGAGGTAAATTGCGGTGGTCTACAATTCTACATTATCAATATTAAGCTTAGATGATGTCTCTCGTCAAACCTAGAGACTGGTATCACGACTGTAGTATCACAGTAAATTTACTCAAATATTTTATATGCCCGTAAGAATATACATAATTTCAATAAGAAAGAAGATATCCATAATATTAACCTTAGAGCTAAATCCAAACTCATGGTACCACGATTTCGTTTGACCAAGGTAAACGACTCTTTTATGGGGAACTGTATACGTTTTTACAATAAGGTTCCGGAGCATATATTGAGATTATCATTTCCTAAGTTTAAAAACTAGGTACCTACATTAAAAATATTTTGATTGAAAAGTCATATAACAAAATTGAAGACTACGTGTTAGACAAAGACGTAGGGAAAAACGACAAGGCTCGAGAATCCACACAAAGGAGATCCGCCAAAATGACCCCAGGCCCGGCGCCAAAATAATGTAACTCAGTTTTTAGAGTAAAAATAGCCATAATATTATATAGTTTCGGTATTGCTAAATTCACGTGCTAACATAGTTTTTTTGCCTGTTGAATTTTCATAGGCGCTTTATGAAAAATTCTATTTATTAGAGAAGCGTCGTCCTTTTTAGTTCATTAACATTGTAATAAATAATTATGGCATATAAGCATGTATATCAATCATATTATTATTATTATTATTATTAAATGAAACTCAACTCACTACAGAAGAGGCCAACAAATCACGACTAATAACCATGTGTCGTTGGGTTGTAGAAACTGTGAATGGCAAGTTTAAAAATAGCTTTAAAATCTTCCGCAACAGAATGTTTAACAATACCTTAACGAAAACATTCACAGATTTCAAAATAGCAGCGGCTTTGATAAACTGCTTTCAGGAGCCTTACGAAGACAGTAGATTTACTGATGATTTTATTGCATCAATAAACCGCAACATACATAAAACAAATCTGTTGGCCGCGTATGTTTTAGAAAACAATTTGAACAGGCAAAGATCATCATTTACTAGACTGGATGCAAACAATCCAGAAGTATCAGATTTTCCGGAGCTGACGTACGAAGATCTGATAAAATTCGCTATAGGCACATATCACCTCAAAATAGCACGTTCGTACTGCAGCGAACACACGAAGAGAACTGGCGTATATGAAATCGAGGTTTACAGACACTCAGAACAAATAAATATAATAAATGATCGAGTTATAAGGTCACAGTCGCATACAAACAACGTACTGATTCGCTGCAGAATTAATTCACGTCATGTCAGATCAAACACTTATTATACCTATTTGTTATTTAATACTGCGGTTTTTGGAGTCGAGGCAGTGAAAGAACATTACTGTTCCTGTTATCACGGGAACAGAACACTGGGAAGTTGCGCCCATGTAATAAGCGTCATGTACTATTTGGGTTGGGCTAGACACAATGAACGTGATTTAGACCACCCAGCTCTAGGCTTAGATTTTGTATTAGTTGATTTAGAAAACTAAGTCCATCAAACATATATTCTGTCGAGAAAATGAAAATATATATTATTTTATAACCATACTAAGTGTTTTATTTTACACATAGTTTCGAACATCTAATTTATTTTTTCATAGTTCACAGTACAGTACATACATGCTTATATGCCATAATGACTAATTACAAGATTAATGAACTAAAAATGACGACGTTTCTCTAAAAAATATAATTTTACAAAGAGCCCCTATTAAAATTCAACGGGCAAAAAGACAATGTTAGCATGTGAATTTAGCAATACCGAAACTATATAATATTTTTGCTATTTTTACTCTAAAAATTGAGTTACATTATTTTGGCGCCGGGCCTGGGGTAATTTTGTATGGGATTTGGCGGATCTCCTTTGATTCAAAGTGTATTCCACAGCATTTAAGTTTATTTGCAAAGAGCAATCCCTAGAGTTTCTAGCTCGTTCTTCTCAGGGAACTCAGCGCAGTGGACGAGCAGTAGAGCTTAAATGTGACGTTTTCAAGTGTAAATTTATTTTGCCTATGGAATAAATGATTCTTTTTCTTTGACTTTGACTTTGACCTCAAGTTCGTCCAAGGAAGTACTGCCACCTTACCTATTTTTACCGCTAAGCAATAATGTGAGCATAACTGTGTTCCGGTTTTGAAGGGTAAGGGTGCCGGTGAAATTACAGGCATATGGGACCTGTCAACTTATGTCTCTGGATGACGGGCGCAGTGCAAGTGTCCCTCTAACCTTAGCGATTTAAAGCTCTGAATGGCACTGTAACCGTTATGGACAGGCGTGTCGCTCGCTTACCACCAGGAAGTGACGGGATGGACAAAGTAGTGACTTGTCCGTCCCGTCACTTGGTAACCTAAAAAAAATCCCATTGAGTGACGTCCACAGAATACGACAAAAATATACAACTATTTTTATAATATCTCTCGGCAATCTTAGTATTACGGCATTAGTCGGATTTTTATGAGTTTCGGACCATGTACAGACCGAACGCATTCAATCCACTTGGAATATGTTACAACTCTTTATTTTGGTTATATTTTTGTTAACTCATTTTGTACATAGTTAAGAAGTAAATGCATATGAAATAGAAACGGAAATAGTTTCATACACTCATCATTCGAATGACAGGATAAATAATTTGGTAATTACTAACAAGTCGAATATCAAAATCATTCACAATCTCTAAAAAGGTAGGATGACGATGAAAGAGGTCGTATCGTCACAGCCCTGTCCACGCTGGCAGCCCTTTTCATGGATGTTACTGCCAGTGTTTACGTACCATGTTAATTATCTAGCTGTGATTATTAATTGTACTATAGTGAGGCTAGGAGCTTGTTGGAGTGGAGGCCAATTAACTGCGCTGGTTGGCGTTTGTTTACCTAACATGTTGACAGTAGCTAAAAAGTGTTAGTATTTAAACGACGGGCATGCCGGCCGTACTACGAGTTGATTATTTCATTATTATGTAGCAGTATTATTTAGTGTAGTTCACAAAACATCTGATCACATTTGAATCGCAATTTGTTCCCCATTGTTTACAATAAAACTGTCAAAATATTCAATCATACGTCATTCCACATAGCCACCATTAAGGCAGTAAAAACAAACTCCACCGCGTGGATATAAGCAACAAAATATAGAGTTGTGGAGTAGTGACGTTCCTGTCGCGGTTAGTGTAATTCCTACCATACACATAGAGTTTCTGTATTAAGTACTTATACGCATCTGTTGGTAAGGGCCACAGTACAATAAAAGTGTAAAGGGGGCGTGTCATACATATCAACAGTAAGTAACAAAAAGGTCAGTTCGCCATTTTCGCTTGTCGTGTCATTATGTCGTATTATCTCGCGCAAAACTTCAGAAATCGTGGAAAATGGTCTTATTTAAATGAATAATATAATTAAAGGACATTTATCTTTCCACAAAACATAAGAAACACAATACGTAAAAAACGAATAGAAAAAACAATTGACTAATGTCATTGACATACAAATAAATGGACGACGGGTCTAATACAAAAACCACGAAAAAAATGTCCCAAGTCAACCTATTTAAACGTAGTGACATGTAAAGGAATATGAAAAAGCTAAAACGTTGAATTTAAATTGTAATGTCATCGCAGTACTGTCTAATTATGCTTGCCTCGCTGTCAGTCGAACAAACGAAGACTAAAGCGTGAATGGCGCTCTGTATACGATTTTAACGCCCTATAAGTTCGGACACTTTTTAGCGCGGACCCGACGTCCATATAATTGTAAGTCAATGACTAATGTGAATAAAAAGGTTAAAGACTCAGCATTGTTGATTTTCAGTCTTCACTTCGTAGCTAGCTGTTCGCTTACTGCATCAAGCTAATATGCGGAGTGTACACCAAGTAATAACCTACCTTAAGTAATAACTAGTAACAAGTTTTTTAATGGCTGTCCGTGTAAAGTTTAATTTTGCTTCTTTGTAGTGCAAAAACGATAATCGCTCCTTTATTATTTAATTATCAACGGTGGTGTTTCATGCCATCGTTAAGTCTTATTTTATTTAATTTGAAAGTAAACCTTATACCGGTGGAATATGGGCGACTTTAACTTTGCAGAACTAAGTAAACATTTCGAAATTTTCAACCTATTCGTAGGAGTTAATTATCCGTCGTCTTTTAGGTATTGACGGCTAGATGACAGCACATTGAATGAAATTTCATTATAAAATCGTAACTTCCAATAATAAATATTGAACTTTCAATGTTACGATAACAGGGTAAAGTTTAAATAATATTAACAGTCCAGAATTGTAGCTTGTTTCTAAATGACAAACAACGACCAATCATTATCATGACTTCATAGTGTTTAACATTACGATAGCGTGACTTTTTGGCGACAGCGCGGTTCTGATAGTAATCGAAGCCTAAGGCCCTTCCATTGTTTTTTTTTTTGTTCCGTGATAAGGATCGCCCAAGGTCAACTTACCGTGACCAAATTGAGGACGTTCTTAAGAAAGGTCAAGAGTACACTTAGCGGACGAGCATGTATGAAAGCATTAATGCGTGTTGATGAGGCAAAAGAGACGAGGGACTTTTCCGAGGACGGTTACCGGACACCCACGTTGCGTCACGCGTCGCGGTCCATACGTGTAAATAAATAAATAATGTCAGTGTTTTATTATATTATTATGTATGTTAGTCTATAAGGTATGTACATATTTAAGAGTCTTTTGTAACCTGAAAATAAAGAAACAAAAGAAAGATGTACGTCAGGATCGTGGGAAGTGGAAGGCTGTTGTCTCTGCATACTGCGGACGTGAAGTATATGTGTATCTGTATGGTGCAATTTAATACAATGGAGGCGTAAACATTAGCAACAAACTCAATGAAGATCCGCCTGTCTGTCTTTACATCTAAAGACAGACAGACGGATATGTAGACTAAACATTTCATCATCATCAGTCGAAAGATTGTCAAAACAACCGCTCTTGCGCTGCATGAATCTAGCTGATTTCCACAACTTTTACAAGAATGTCGGTCTGCTTCGTGGTGTGTCCACGATGCGGCCCGGTACGACATTTAAAGTTAAATAAGGAATAAATAATTCAGATATTAGATTCAAGCACGTCGATTGTTGATTAAGTTTGCCAAGGCATTCATCAGATATCTTTTTTTATGATGCCAAATGGCGGGATGAACAAGTCGTGCACCTGGGCTCTATTTCACGAAACTTACCAGTAACACTATACTAGTCCATGGACTATTATTTTATACTATTCTTCTAGTGTGCGCTTCACGAACCTACGATGATAAATTATTAGTTACTAGATGCAGGCTAATAGTTACTAGCCATACTTACCACTGTAAACTATGGTCTGTTTCCTGAAAAACACTACTAGTCCACTATACTCATATATTACTAAGGTATTTCTACCTGTCGAAGGCGTATTGTAAACTTGTACGAAAATTTTATCAGTGGCGTCACTTAAAAAAAGATGTCATGTTCGGAAAGTGAGGAAGAAACTGTAATAGTGCGACGTCGTCGAGTATTTCTACCTCGAAATTCATATGAAAAGTTACAAACTACTTATCAATTCAACATTGACTTATGTAAGTCAATGCAGTTTAACGAAAGATATCGTTTGACAAGCGAGAAACTCGAGAAACTGGAAGCTCTCTTGATTGCGACTGAAATACAGCAAATAACCTATAGAAGCCAATCATTATCAGCCAAAATAATTATACAAGTTGCATTGCATTGGATGGGTACTGGAGTACAGTACCATGCAGTAGCCGATATGCATGGGGTTTCTAAAGCTACCATCGTCTTACGCTTCCAAACCGGAACGCAGTAATGTGTACATTATTGCTTGATGGCGGATATAAGTAAAGTGGCAGTACTTCCCTGGGCGAACATTGAGCTCTACAGCTATTAAAAATGTCATATACGTATATAGATATCATATATACCATTAATCAGTGTCAATATACAATGCAAATATTCGTTTATATATTTGGATATGTACATCTCTTCGGAAAGCAGCTTTCTTTGTCGGCATATTATTCTTCAAGGCTGTCTTTTGTTTTGGCACACCGCGAGTAATCAGCAAGATAGAACAATAATTTCTGTTTCCCCTCCGAAGACATAAATGCCTGAATTTATGGCAAGGATTAGAGCAGAGTTATATAATTGGAAAAGTCCTAAAATATTCTTGTTTTTCGTAGGTAAATTCAGAGTGGTATAATTGGCAAGTCGTACGACAGTTACCAGTTGGGGTACCTTTATTTCACAGGCAAGCATAATACACTAGAAAATGTAAGAAGTTGAAACATGGATGAAACCTGTTCCAGTGCCGTATGTATCTGCCGTTTATTGTTCTTGTACTTGCAAAGTCTGTATTCCTATGCTCATCAAAATTATGAACTACTTTTAAGCATGTCTCACAAATTTAAAATTTATAATTGTTGTACCAAAGTGGAACCTGAAAAGCAGCATTTAATACTGAGGCTCCTTTTCGTTAGCACCAGATTAGATTCTACTACATTTCCGAAACTGTACCTTTATTAACCTTTTTTATTGTAAATGTGCTTTATGAACTAATTATTATTATTCCTCATTATGGACAAAAATTGTAAAATTTCTTAGTTAATATTTGATTACCGATTAAATATGATTCGGTTTTTTTAAATTACATGTTTTGCTGTTTTTCCCACACCACTGAATGGAATATTTAGGGATATTGTCTTTATTACAATAAAACATACGTAGACCTACATACAGGTCAGTTGTTGGCGCTGTAAGTACTATTACAGTTTTCTAATTTGTAATGTCAGCACAAACGAGAGTTGATATTTTAATATGATGTAAGGCCCGTTTATCTGATGAGTTGCCAGGGATGGATGGCCCTTATTTCGTCTCTATTTCTGGTCATAAACTCGATGTAGAAAAGTATATATTGTTCGGTAAATGAATTTATGAGTTTGTGAAGACGTTCTTGTATTTATTGCTGATTTAATCCTAGGAGTATCGAGCGTATGTGTCTGTATTCTGTACTCGTCCATGACCTCTTTTGACAAGGAAAGCAGTAACAAGAGTCTGTTGTAAAATAATTATATCGTACGTTAACTACAAAACTTATAACGTCGTCAATAAAAACTTGCTACTTATGAATGTTTCGTTAAAGGAAATAGTAA
>NW_020653850.1:21429090-21495682 GCF_003589595.1 Hyposmocoma kahamanoa | reverse complement strand
ATATTTTTTATGATATCAAGTGACGGGACGAACAAGTTATGCGTCTGGTGGTAAGCGACTCACCTGTCTATAATGCAAAACCATTCAGAGCTTTAAACCGCTAAGATCTGAGGTGCATTGTCACTGCGCCCGTCACCCTGAGACATAAGTTGACAAGTCTCATGTGTCCGTAATTTCACCAGCACCCTCACCCCTCAAAACCGGAACATAATATAACAGAAGAATAAAAGATCGGAATATAATAAGTATAACATATATAAATAATATTCTATAGACTGAATATTGGTCACGCTTTTGGTATAAATAGCCGTACTTATTTAATTTGAATCATCATGGACCCATTGTTCATCCAATTACCGAGCACAAGTTCATTTGAATTGTTAATTATATATATTAATATATTTGATTGTATTTAGAACTATGTTTATGAAAAATACAAAGACGAGATGTCTTATTTTGACCTTTTTCATTTTAATTCAATATAGATAATCAAATTCGGCTATTCTTGTTAAAATATATAATTATGAATAAAACTTAATCTCGATTCTAGAAGGGCAACTGTCAAAATAAGAATTAAGAAGGCAATAGAGCAATTAGTAATTATTAGAACGTCGTAACGTTCACAATTTAGTCATTATTATTAAAATTTTATGAAAACTGGCAACCCTACAAATGTAATTTTACTCCGCCTTAAAAAGAGACAGAATATAATTGGAAATAGTAATAGTTTCTTTGAAATGTTGAATTTAAATAAACTGGAATTGAACTAGCTCTGTTGCTGTAAAAGAAATTATCAGCAAACTACATTCCGAACTTTGCTTCGAAGCTAAATCGTTTGCATTGTGAAATATTAAACAGAAATCGTCATCAGAGTTGTTTGAAATCTAATTATATCGATAAAAATACATTGAAAAGTCTGAAATATGAAACAAAAAACTTGCCTTTTTGATGTACTGAGATCAAAAAGTGATAAATGTTACGACGACTTAACTTGAATTGGGTTACATTTTACAACAGAGAACTTTCACGTTTACGATAGTTGGCTGCGAGTCTCTGATGGATTGGAAGGTAAAAGGACCTCTGAGGTTTTTCATTATGTGATAGATTAGATGGGAACACTTTTATTCTTTGTAAAATACAGTTGAACCTTTTTGTGACAATCTGTGTGTTATTATATCTACCAACGACCGTCTATGACTTCCTTCGCACCAAAATTTTATAAATCATTCCCCATAAATTGCTTTCGGTTAAATTGACGCAAGTTTGTGATACGTTTATATTGCTAATTCACAAGCAAAATCCATTTTCTAAATCTTTCTTAAACGCAGAATCGATATTAAGATATAGAAGTCTACTGTTTTTTATTAATAAATATTACTTTTTTTATTGTACAAAATGGCGGGACAAACAAGTCATGTGCGTGATTGTAAGCGACACGCCCGTCCATAATAGATGCAGTGCCGCTCAGAGCTTTAAATCGCAAAGATCTGAGGGGCACTGCTAGTGCGCCTGTCGCCGATAGGCATAAGTTGACTAGTTCCATGTGCCTGTAATTTTGTTCACATTGCTGCTTGGCGGCAGAAATAGCTAAGGTGGCAGTACCTCTCTGGACGAACTCTTACACAAGGAGCTCTACTGCAATTGATTATTATGCATATGTACAACTCCAATAATGTTGAAAACACTTTTAATCACTGAATATTGAAATTATTACACAATTTTACTGTTACGTCTCCGCCATCTTGTGGTACGATGCGCGGGAGGCGAGGAGGCGGTGGTGTACGGCCATGTTAGTATGGTGTATCAAAATAAAGCTGTCTATGACTTATGTCATTATAATGTACCAGTAGCGCCATCTGGCAAAGCTATGAAAAACTAAAATGTACCGTTAGTATTTAACGAATAAACCAGTCTGTTGCGAATATCCAACGTGTTTTATTAGGTTATGGGCCCAGCACGCCGACAGAAGCCGAGCGCGGCAAAATTTTACTCGCGTCGAGTGCGGGTTACTATATACGGCGTTATACTTATTAAACCATCACACGGCACTTAAGTTCTAGTAGCAGTAGCAATCTCCCTGTCAAATACTTCTTCCAAGAAATTACCACCTCACCTGTTTCTACTGTCAAGCAGCAATGTGAGCATTTTCATGGGGCTTGTTAACTTTGTCTCAGGGTGACGGGCGCAATTGTGGTGACGTAAAGCGTTTTCCTTCCGGCTCAAGCCGTTTCCGTATTTAAAAGTGTGGTGACTCCTTTACAAGAGCGTCGACATGTGAATAAGGTAGACAGCCATGACCGTAGGACCAGTAAAACCTGGAACCGTTGCTTGGTTTGTTTGAAAAATGAAATATACGTGATTTATATCCGAAAAAACAGTTTCCAATAGTGTAGCAATCGCAAAAACCTAAGAATAGGTATAATACCCGGAAATTCGTCTAGTTGTAAGCGCGCGCCAGCAAAACGCGCGTGGAACGTGCGTCAAAAGATTGTCGTGTGGACGACCTGTAAATGTTTTAAATATCAATGCATGAATTTAGAGCAGGTGCTAAAGACGAGAGAGTCTTGTTCACTAGAGTCTAATCTTCTAGACAAGATATTCTTAAACAGTTTATTACAACACAATTATTTACAAAAGTACCTAAGAAGACAACCGCAAGCCAAAACAATGAGATAATAACAAGTTACGTCATAAAAAGGCGCCAAAAATAAAAGTTAAATTTAGAATTTGAAAACGTTAAAAGTAGTAAAAATACAAAATTTTACTGAAAGATGATTATCTTATACTGTAATTATTATTTTCTCCTATGCTTTATTATTATTTTTTTTTAGACAGACGCAGGAGGTCTCGTTTCTTTTTTCCGTGGTTTTATATAAGTATGCCTAAGTACGTATTGGATTTTACAGGTTTTTAAGTTTAATTCGTGTAAGTAATTGTATATCTGATAGCAGTTGTGTATCCATACATAATGAGAACTCTCCGCATGGTCCCCTTGTACAAATAAAATATTTCTGATCACACATATTTAAAAAATCTTTTTATTGTTGATGTATTGTAGCATAATTAGTTCAAAATATTAATTTTGACTGAGCAACAGCATTGTGTGAATGTGAATAATAATGTTCTAATACGTAACGGTTCCGATACTAGTTTGTTATTGTAAGCTTATTAATCTAGTATTTCTCATTGTAAAAATAATATCTTCAATCATATATCTATTAGTTTCGTATTCAGTGAGCATTTCTTGCCCCACTACATTATATATTATTATATTTAAGTGTCTTTAATTACCCCCCAATTTATTTTATTAATAAAATGTATGCCGCCATGAAAGCAATATAAAAACCAGTTTTGAACAAAGTACCATGGCTCGAGCCAACTTATCTCAGGTGTTACTGGTTCAGTGACTTTGTAACTAAGAGGGCCTTCGTAGGCGAAAACCACGATTTAATCCGATGACCTATGGCTAACAGTTTGCTCATAGCAGCTAAAATCAAATTAAATGACTTACAAACATTTTTAGGTGCACATAGTGTCACAAACGAATTTTATTAACATGATAGCTCTACTTTCCATAGCGATTTGTATTTGCTATTGGATGTTTGATGTAGGTAATTGGAAAAATATTTGACTTATACACAAACATGCATTGACAAATCAGTGTCTCTAGTGAAAAGGGGTACAAGGAAAAGCTAACTTTACAAGGAAACGCGAAAAACACTTAACGCTTAATATAATTTATTAGCTTTAAATGTTTTTCGCGTCTCCTTGTAAAGTTGGATTTTTTGCCTTGTAATTTCTCACTAGAGCCACAGAAATATGACCGTCTACACATGGAGCCAAATAAGGAGTTAAAATAATGCCTTAGGTACCTCCGTGGCCAAACGGTTATCGTGCCGGACTGCTACGCAGAGGTCTTTGTCTCGTGAGTTTGGGTGTAATGTGGTTGTCTATGTGTGTGTCCATTGCACCCGCGACACAGGGGTGTGCATTATTGTTATTATTATTATAATGAAAATGTCTATGGTGTGGATGGTTTACTTGCGTATCTGCCAATTTGGCGCCGAGAAACTGACCAGCGCCCTGTAACACGAGTTAGGTGTTTGCTGTATTTGTCAAATAGGCAAACAAGGCAAACAGCGTGTCACACATGCTATCTACACATGGTGATTGTTTGCCAAATATATCAAATACAAATACCCATATCAAGTGCCACCATGACGTTGAATAAAGGAGATTCGCGCCGCGAAACTAATATAAATACAGTCGATTTTATTTCATTTATAACTTTTTTATGATACATACTATTACTCATAAATATCATGCCGTACATAAATTTAAAAGATTTACGCTTCACTCATATGTAAAGTCAAAGCAAAGAGATTTAATGCTAAACAAAAAAACTTCAAAAAAATTCTCCAAATAATATTTATTTGTGGAGTTTCAAAATGGCCACCTTAAAGATATAACGATTTCCCGCGAAAAAATGTCAGAAAATGAAACTATTGAAGAAAAATATAATCTAAGATCTGGCAGTATGGTTAATTAGACGCGTTAGCCTCCGTTCCTAAGGACGATAAATTTTACTACTACATTTTTTGTAAGATACTTAAATCGTTTCGTTCCGTGGCTTAGTTAGTATAACGTTTTCATCACACTTTCTCGCGTGATGAAAAACATTAAATACCACACGGGTCGTCAACACACAACAGTCTTACAAAAGTCCAGGTTACTAAAGCCCTTGCCTCCAGCTCGGGCTTTAAATGTCCCTCTATCAGTAATTGCCGACTTTTCGCCCTTGTGACAACAATGTACTATTACCGAAGAATATGCTTATAAGTTTGTTACGAGATCGACAGCTTACGTAATATTTCAAAGCACTAACTGATAAATGGTCAAATACGGTAATTATACACAGAGGTAATTCAAAAAGAGTCATAAATTGGGATTATTACCCTTCTAGACCCAACAAAATGTTGAAGGGCTTATAAAAGGTTTATATGACGTGCTTACCAATTTTAATTGTACTTACTTAAAAACGACTATTTATGTATGTAGTGAATCGCAGCAGTCCCTAGAAATCTCTTTTGTATATATTTTATATAGTCTTCTTAAGTTTAGTTTTATATGTGATTGTTTTTGGCGCCTTTACTGACTTTTGTTTGCTGTTTTGCTTTGATGGCTACGTGTTTTCTAATAAATTAATAAGCCTTGCTCACTTGATGTTAGCACCCACCCTTTAACCCATTGATACAGTCCGCTATAATGCACCGAATTTTTCTATATAAATAATCAAATTAACGATCTCGTAGTTTCGGAGAAGAGTTTTGTTTTTGATTTTTATTGAGTTTAAAAAAATACAATGAAACTATAATGAGACCAATTCGGGAGTATGTTTTTTGCCACTGAAGGCACGGGTCTCCTTTTAGCAATGAGTTTATAACATATTCCGTTACCTCGAGGATTTCGCACAGTGACGGGACGACCAAGTCATGGTGGTGGTAAACGACACGCTTATCCATAACAATTGAAGTACCACTAAGATTTTTAAGGAAATTGGCATATTGACCACTGCATCACTAAACAGTGATACAGTATTCAATTGTAAATAAACATTTACAATTGAATACTTTTTGTGCGTCTGAATAATGAATTGTATAATAAACGGAGTTACGTACATAATTTTAATACTACACATATATGGCAGCTCGTGTTACCGAAGTTAAAACTTCAGAGGGTTCTCAATTCTTTTGTGGGGATTCAGTTTTATAAAAAGCTATTTTGGACCTATCTTTGATAACTTCAAAAATCATATTAGGCAACTCAACTAAAGAGAGGATATTACTCTGTTAGGGATTATGTAAACGATAAGACAGTTTGGTTTTAAGAAATATGTTAATGTGACAATTTCAAGTGTAATTTGCTGATCTATGAAATAAAGATAATTTTGGTTTTGTTTTTGTTATATTTATATAGTTATATGTACAAGGATGCGTTGACCTGTCAATCGAGAGGCAACCATTCTCCTTTTGGACAACGGATGCTCTTGTTTTTTCAATCAAGAATTATTTAAATCACATTCGAAATTTCGTAGTAATCAGGATACAAGTCATCTTCACTTGATGATGGCGGTTAAACAAACAAATATCCTGAACTGTGAAAGGTAATAACCATCGCATTTGCAATATAATCGCATAATGTTAAATGAAGTGTTGAGCTAACGTGGGGTCGTTTTCATTATGTAAATAAAGATGAGAATAAAAGAGCAAGAACGTTGTTGCAAATAAATGTTCTTACATAAATTTATGTATAATTTTGTCGTACGCAACATTGTATTTTCATTTTGAGAAAATACTCTGAAACATAACTACATGAGAATATAGGTAGTCTACATAAGAAACATAGTTTTTTGGAAATGCAGAACAATAAAAGTTTACGTTATACTGTTGAATATAAGAAAGAATTTAATAAATTAAGGTCTGTTCAGACATGCACGATATTCGCTACCCCGTGGGTAGCGAAATCCGAGTGGGTATGCGGTATTCCTACTATTCAAATCGAAACAGATATCGCTACCTCTATGAGTACCGAAACTTTCTTGATTTTAGCCCGTCTAGACCAGCATTTCCTAAAGTGGGCGATAGCGCCCCCTTGTGGGCGCTGCAGACCTAAAGACCCAGAAAAAAATGGGGGCGTTGTGTAGCGGCTTAAGGGGAGATTTGTAATTTCACCTAGGGAGACTCTTAAACACCGACTGAGCTCTCGACTCTCGACTACACAACTTGTGAACGTCAACTAATATTAATTAAGAGATTGCTCAAACTAACTCGGTTCGATATTTCTCTCCGTGTAGTTCATATGTCTGTCCTGTTTTATTGAATAAATAAAATAAAAATCATGTCAATCGGTCGCTCCGTTTCGAAATGAAAGTAGACACAAACAAAGAAATAAAAAGGCAACAGACACACTTTCGCATTTTAATAGTTATTAGTATTCCTAGATAGGTAATTTTCGTAGATAATAGACCGCGGGCAATCATGTTTTAACAAGTTTTTGTTATCTAACCCGATTTGTGCAGTCCTGTATCAATCGGCTGGTTCATAGAATACTTGTTCTTACTTATTGAGTACGATTGAGCGTCGAATGAGATAAACAAGTTTATGCATGTTTGTCTTATTCCTGTCGGTGCGTGCTGCTTATGCAATGCTATATAAACAACGTAATATTTATTTTATTTTCATTTGCGGTTTCCCACGTAATAGATAAGCAGTACTTAAGTTCAACATTTACTTACGTATTTCTCAAAACAAAACAATGTCGGAAGTAAAAACGAAGAGACGGCAATACTGTGCGGAATATATTAAATTCGGATTAATTAAAAATCCCACAAACCCATCGTCGCCTTTGTGCTTTCTATGTCTAAAAACATTTTCGAATGAAGCAATGAAGCCTTCAACACTGCAAGATCATTTGAATAAAATGCATCCATATAAGAAAGACAAGAATGTAGCATATTTTCAAGACATAGACAAGAAGCGTAATACTCAGCCAAGTGTAGCAAAACTCTTTTCGGCGGGTGCTAAGCAAGATGAAGACGGACTTCGAGCTTCGTACAATATCTCTTTGTTGATTGCTCAAAAAGGCAAACCACACAACATCGGAGAAGAGTTGATTTTGCCAGCAATAAAGGAAGTAATAACTAGTGTGCTTCATAAACCGGCTGCAGATATCCGGAAAATTCCTTTGAGTAATAATTCTGTGCAAAGACGAATTGATGAAATGGCTGAAAACATTGAAGATACATTGTGCAATCATCTGAGGACTAGGCAAATCTCAATTCAGTTCGATGAGTCCACTTTACCAACTAATGAAGCATTGGTGCTGTCTTATGTGAGGTTTATTAAAGATGAGAAAATATGTGAAGAACTATTGTTTGCTAGAAATATAGAGACCGATACAAAAGGCGAAACCATATTCAATACTTTGGTAAAGTTTTGTGATGAGAAACAGATTCCCTTGAAAAATATTATATCAGTTGCTACGGATCCGGCTATAACAGGGTGCCAAAAAGGCTTCATAGAGTACTTAAAAAATAAAATTCCAGTTGTCCCTGCTGTACATTGCGTTGTTCATAGACAACATTTGGTTGCTAGAAATTTAAGTGAACGACTATTTCAATCACTGCAATATGTCATCGAAGCAGTCAATAATATCCTTAAGAGCTCTTTGAATGAAAGATTATTTGATCAACTTTGTGTTAATAATGACGAAGATTTCAACCGTTTGTTGTTTCATACTGAAGTTCGTTGGCTATCAAGAGGCAATTGTCTGACTCGATTTTACAACCTGTTTGACTCTGTGATACAGAATTATTACAGAAATAAAGATAGAATTGCGCAACAGGCTCATTACATCGAAGAATGACATAGCTTACATGACAGACCTGTATAAATTGTTCAACGACATGAATCTCCAACTGCAAGGCGATGAACTAAATTTAATTAAAACAAAAAATGTCGATGCTGCTTTCGCAGCCAAACTGCTTCTACACAAATAGAATATGGGCAGACGTGACTTACACAATATTCCGAATTTATCAGTATTGTAGTCTAGGCTCTACTCTATGAGTAGAATCACTGGCTGAATGAATATTTTTGTAATTAGAATGTTTTGAAAATGAAGTAAGAGAAAAGAATGGAGCATCTTGACATTATTGAATTGTAACCCAACGCCGAAACTATGTGAAAGAATACAATAAAGTATATTTTGAAGATTATTCCACTTTAAATTCATAAAAGTACCTCTCGCTACGCATCCTAAGCTACGCCCCAGTTACAAATGGTGAATTCGCCGGTTTACAAATGAAGAAAGTACGAATCCCGAAGTGAAAATTTTTTATATTTTTTATTTAGAAAAATCTGCCAATGGAAGAGATACAATATAATTCAAGCCTGCAAATGATGGACTCAAGCTTTCGAAAGATGAAAGGATTCCGATGAAGAAAAGTCCATCGTGAAATATTTTTATATGTTGTTACGACATGACTTCCAGGAAAGCGTACATAAGGTCGTAATTTATATTTTTATATTTAATATTGATTTATAATTGGTGCCAGTAAAAAGTGCGAGAAGTGAATATGTATTGTGTACCGGCACAAAGATTTAATGGATTCAACGACGTAGACGAGTTTTTGAGTCAATTTGAGGCCATTAGTGTATTAAATAATTGGTCTGATGTGCGTGATACGTGTTTGCATTGTATTTGGAGGGGCCAGCTCTACAATGGTATAAAATGTATTTTTCTTCATACATGACGTATGATGTGATTGCACAGAAATTAAGAGAGGAATTTCCCTCACAAATAGATTACGCCCGAGAATTTTATTATAGGCGTCAGGGACCTAATGAATCGCTGATAAGTTATTTTTATAGTTTAGATAAGTTAGCGACGAAAGCAAATATTCAAGATGTTCAGTTTATTAGACATTTCTTGAAGTCTTTGATACCCAATTTTCAATGGATGCTGGCTAGTAATTTGTATTTATATAAAGAGGAGTTGAGAAAAACAATTATACAAGTAGATGACATACTTAATCACAGTTATGATGTGAGTCGACAAAGTATTCATTTGCCAGTATATTGTCACATGGAGCACTCTCACTGTTGGCAAACTCTCTCTCTCTGCACTCTGCACCGATAATTAGACCCGAGTCTAAGCAGTCGGAATATCAAGTGCCACGAGCACCAGTCGTGCATCAGGATACGCCAAGTCAAGGGTATTCACAGGCACATAGTAGTGGATCTTCGACGGGATCTCCTCAACGTGGATGTCAGCAAAGCGCAGCTGAACATTTAGAAAATTTGTCTACAATTGATAGTTTTAGTGTAGATACCTTTTGTATCTGTTTTTATTAATGATGTAAGTTGCGAGGCGTTGGTGGATACAAGTGCTTCGGTTTCAAGTTCGGTTTCAAGTTCCAAGTTGTCAAAATTGGAAATGGACAACAAAATTTCTTTTTGTAAGTCCATGACAGATATTGGATCAAAGAAAGAAAAGTCTTCTTTGAAACCGGTATCAAAAAGTTTAGATAACTTCTTGCTGAATAAATCGGAGTATGTAAACTCTTCGGTTTTGCCAGAAATGATAAGTAAAGTTGATGTAAGTGATAAGACATGTCAATTACGTCAAGATTGTAATTTTAATAAAAATAATTATAAGTATGCTTTCCCGAAATTAGATACAAAATATAATTCGGAAAGCAACATTTTTAAACCTGTTGTAAGTAAAGTGGACAATTTACAAGGCAAGTTATTAAAACGAGTAGCCTCGATAGATTTGCAAAAAGTATGTATAGATAATTTACAATCCAAGCAGAAGCGAATATTTGATAAAAGAGACAGGATTGCTTTGATATCTTAGAGGTATGTTACGCGGAAGTTAGGGTAGTATATCGCTTGAGTAAAGTTAATTGTATGATGAGAAGTTTAGGTATAAATAAGAACAGATTGGGTAGGCAGGATCTACTGCATGCGAGTAGAATGAAAACGTTCTATAGGAGATAATTTAATGTTTTCTTGGTTTCTACTAGGTTAATTAATCTTTTATATTTATTTTTCATGTGGAACCACGATGAGATTGTGAAGAGTTTTGGGGAACTTGTTATTTTCCGGCAATGCAGACTTTGAAGGACGGGAGGATATGATGGAGTACCGATTTGGATTAGATGGATACTTACTTTTTCTTTTTTTATTTATTTTTTTTAGTTTGATAGATATATTGTCCTATGTATGCGCATAATTCGTGCTCACCCTCCCAGATGAACAAGGACTGTCTGCATTCGGGGAAAATATATTTATTTAATTAATTAGGCGTCCTTCATATGGAATACCCCCATCTCATATGTATGTTAGGATATGTTGTTAGGGTTATACGTGTATTTGTTCTTGTTTGTTTAAAGAAAATGAGAAAAGCTGATGGAACGTGGATAGCTGCAGGATGAGGACTGAGGCAGCTGGAAGTTCAATATTGATGTAACCCAGTGATCATCCGATGGATGCTCAAGCCTGTGTCGTCGTTGTGGCAGCATGCACGTTGAAGACAATTTAGAGAAACAGTTAGAAAGTAGTGATGTTTAGAATTTTTATTAGGATCATTCAGCCAGGCTAGGGTCGCTGAAATAAAGTGTTAGGGTTTAGTCAGGTTCCCTAATTAGCTTGGATAGCGAGTAATTATATTTTGATTTGTTTGATTAGGATGTGGTCATGGTCTGTCCTTTTAGATAGGTTTTTGGCAGACTAAAGCCATAGCCTCCTCGGTGGTTACTTGTTGGTAAGATAATAGCTTCCGAGCAGTGTGTGGCTAGCCTGTAGTAAAGGCTGATCACTGATGTACGTTGCCTATCATAGGTAGAGCACCAGCTAGGGATATTCACCCCTTCAGCTGTGAGGAAGAGGGATGTAGTCTAGGCTCTACTCTATGAGTAGAATCACTGGCTGAATGAATAGTTTTGTAATTAGAATGTATTGAAAATGAAGTAAGAGAAAAGAATGGAGCATCTTGACATTATTGATTTATAACCCAACGCCGAAAGTATGTGAAAGAACACAATAAAGTATATTTTGAAGATTATTCCACTTTAAATTCATAAAAGTACCTCTCGCTACGCATCCTAAGCTACGCCCCAGTTACAGTATCCTGCAGTAACGACGACTTGTTTGCCTATTGCCAACATTTGGAAAACTTACACACTGACTTCACCGAACGATACCAGGACATTTTGAACTTGGAAATACCAGACTGGGTATTGGATCCGTTTTCAAATGTCAACACAGCAATATCACCTCAGCTGGTAGAAGAACTTATAGAATTGACAACGAACGAGGAAATAAAAATCAAGTTCAAAAATGGCTACCAAGAATTTTGGCTACAACAACCGATCCCGCAATTGTACCTGGATTGTGGTCAATCGTTTAACGATTCTTGATTGCATTCCCATCGTCATATTTGTGTGAACGTGGTTTAAGTGCTGTGACAACGCTGCCTACTAAAAAGAGAAATCGTTTGCATGTTACCGAACGTGGTGACCTGCGACTGTTCTTGAGTAAATTGGAACCTGATATCAACAAACTTATTAAACAGCAACAGATTCTTCCTTCACATTAGTTTTTATATTAGAATTGATTATGTTTGTTTATTTCGAATAAAAGATACTCTGTCTGAATACTATAAAGCGCGTTTCAATTATCACTCTCATTGGCAGGTGTAGCCCGTAAGAGTTGACTTGATACCTGAGCGCCGTTGTGTACTACCTACTGCGCTCAGGTGTCAAGTTAACTCTTGCGGGTTATAGTAAAAGTCTCGTTTAGAATGAATGTTTAATCTCCGCTAATATAGCTCCCAATAATTAATTTAATTTGAAGTTATAGTGATTTTTAAGTAGGTGAAAAAATGGGGGCGCTAAAAATAATTTATTCTCACAGTGGGTAGTAGACAAAATAAGTTTGGGAACCCCTGGTCTAGACAATTACTTCTGTGCCTTCAGTAAATAGGACCACACTGTAACTGTGCGTACCGCCTAAGCCCAATTATGAAAATTATAGAAAACGTTATTTGTAGAAAATGTCGTCTGATAGGTAACCATATCAACTAATCGTCATTAACCGACTTGCGGGGAGTGCGGAACACCACGCCGCAACCGGAACTTCATACAAATATTTGGCGGAATATCGCGCGGTATTTTTCGCTACCCACCGTTATAGCGAATATCGCTTATATCTGAATAGGCCTTAATTTTAATACGGAAAGTGCGCGAAACCGGATTCATCCCCTAGTTTGCCACCTTTAGAGGTGGAATATTTTCTTCACATTGAAGTGGGACCAATCAAACACAAAACTGAGGTACACTCTTTCCAACAAAAAAAGTGTCATCAAAATCGGTTTACAAATACGGATTAATCGTGTAACATACGTATAAAAAACACAGTCGAATAAAGAACCTCCTCCTTTTTTGAAGTCGGTTAATAACTGCAATTAAATCCTGCACCAATTAACATCAAGATCCTTCAAACGTCCATTGTCTGACTAGTTTTAATTTGACAATTTACCTATGGTACAGGTAGAGACGAATTGCTAGGCTTATAAATTCTGTAAATTCTACAAGAATTATTGCTCTCTAACAAACGTTATTAATTTCTTTCAATTGGCAGGTCCTCTTATGGAGTAAATTAAGCGAAATTGCCTCTCCGGATCGGAATTCTTTTTATTAAGACGCCCTAAAGTGCTATTTCTAGAAACATCACAGAGGGACCGATAATTAAGGCGCTATTCACGCTGTCGATGATACTTCATTGAATTGCCTCGACGAATTATGTCTATTGAGGTGTCCAATCAGGATTTTAAGACGTCTTCGTTATACGTACGGCATGAATACATGATATGGAATTAAGTTGGATTTGATTTTAATAAATTACTGCTATTATAACATTTATTTGGTAGTATTTTACTACCTTACTTAGATATTTCTAACTTAAGTACTACCCGTTTAGGTAAAAGAGTTCGTCCAAGGAAGTGCTGCCACCTTACCTATTTCTGCCGCCAAGCAGCAATGTGAGCATTACTGTATTTCAGTTTTGACGGGTAAAGTTTAATTTGTATTGCGGTGGCACGGAATGGAAGCGAGTTTTTGTAACAATATTGTACATAGCATAATCAACTTTACGGTCAATTGTGTAACTCTCTCGTATCCGACTACACGCACGCACGCACGCACGCACGCACGCACGCACGCACGCACGCACGCACGCACGCACGCACGCACTCACGCACGCACGCACGCACGCACGCACACGCATTTTTACTCTCTCACCTTCACCGTATTACATCCATTATGTATAATTTTAATTATTAAGCTTAAGTCTTTGTTCATTTCTTTTTTTTTCATTCTGTAATATTCCCAATACTGTACCATAAATATGCTTGTAAACTTGACCATACAACCACCACCAGAACCACTGACTGTCATAATACAGGTTAGCCTAGCTTGAAAGTCAGGGGACAGATAACCTTGAGTCAATTACTAACAAGCCAAACATGGTAAACTAGCACTTAATTAGTTATACACCATTATTTGTAAAAGGCTTAAATAAATTATAATTATTAAAAAAAAAGATACGATGGATACGAGGCAAAATCTTCCGCGGAATCCTCGCGCATGATCGTGAATGCTCGCATATTCGCGAGAATTCCGTAGAAGATTTTGGCTCGTATCTAGTTTGTACGTTACACAATTGACCATAAAGTTCATTATACTGTGTACAATATCGTTACAAAAATTGGCTTCCATTCCTTTCCGCCGCAATATAAATTGAGCCTAAGGGTGCTGGTGAAATTACAGGCACATGGAATTTGTCAACTTATGTCTCAGGGTGACGGGCGCAGTGACAGTGCCTCTCAGATCTTTGTGATTTAAAGCTCTGAGTGACACTGCAACTGTTATGGACAGGCGTGTCGCTTACCACCAGGTGCATAACTTGTTCGTTCCAACACTTGGTTTGGTAACGTAAAAAATATCCTTGATATTCATATGTTTTTGTGAAAATATTCTATTACTTTATTATTATTGACACAAAGTTGGAAGAGCGGTAGCCGCGGTTAGGCATACAGACACTGGTTCGAGTCCAGTCAGATAGAAGAAATTCGACTAATTTGTATCAACATTAATAATGAATATTATTTCAATTATGCCACCTCAATAGCGCCGAAAAGTTCTTAATGACAGGGCAGAAGTTTCGTAATTTAAATGAGCGTGTTTTTGCGTGATTTACACGAAGTTAATTGGAAAATGTAGATAGCAGTACTTAAGTTTAGACGGCCATTGACAGACACTATGTGTAGTCACGAATCTGTCATTGTCAATGTCCCAGCACGGACCACTTAGGCACCAATTAAGTTACTAACCACGTACAGCGTTTTGTGGTTAATTTGTGTGAAGGAGTAAATATCGATCCAATAAAGAACTTGCATGTATGAACAGAGCCAAGTTCAGAAAAATGGACAAACGAGATGTTGCACATAAATAAAATGAAACCTGAGTGGGTCATCATCATTCCGTTCAAGAGATCCTTGTGAAAGAGTTCCTCCAGGGAAATACTGCCACCTCACCTATTTATGCCGCTTAGCAGTAATGTGAGCATTACTGTTTTCCGGTTTTAAAGAGCAGGGTGCTTATGAAATTACAGGTACATCGGACTTGTCAATTTATGTCTCAGGGTGACGGGCGCAGCGGCAATGCCCCTCCGAACTTTGCGTTTTAAAGCTCTGAGTGGCACTGCAACTGTTATGGACAGGCGTGTCGCTTACCACCAGGCCCACAACTTGTTCATCTCGTCACTTGATATTAAAGCAAGTCATCATCAGCTTACACACATTTAACCAAACTCTCCCGGTCTTGTGTCGCCCGCTTTCAACCGCCGCCGGACACCTTTCTCAGGTCGTCCGTCCTAGCCGCAGAGCGTTCTACGCTACGTCGTTCTTTTGACGTGGTCGCCACTCTAAAACAAACTACTCTATCGGCCATCAACCCTCCTGCAGACATGTCCGGCCCACTGCCATATAAGCTTACTGATTATGAGGTATGTCGGTCACTTAGGTTGAGGTTTAAACTGCCTCTGTGGCCGAACGGTAACCATGCCGGACTGCCACGCAGAGGTCCCAGGTTCGATTCCCGGGCCGGGAGAAATATTTGTATGACCTACATTTGTTTCTCTCGTGAGTTTGGGTGTAAATTGTGCTTGTCTATATGTGTGTCCATGGCACCCGCGACACAGGGTTTCCCTAGTGCGGGGCTATGTTGAGTGTGTGTGTTATTATTATTATTATTATTATTATTATTATTACTTTACTTCACTGACATATGACTTCATTTGGTGTTCGGTCCATCAGAGAAATCAAAGAGAGAAAGAATGTAACTGAGTGCCAACTTCAATTAACATACCTTCGAAAATACACAATAGTGACATTGTGTAAATTTACAACACCTAGTGTGCTGTAGTATAGAATACTGTACCAATTCATGGATATATCCGTTTAATTTTTTATTTTTGTAAAAGAAATTCACGTTATATTATAAATAAATGTGTCAAAAAATAAATTATTGCTTGCTATAAAATCTTCAACTTGGCAAGTTTTCACACAAATCATTGGGCACTTTTGTAATGTGTACTCCGAATATATTTTGAGTTATGGAGGGTCGAAAATTTCTCGAAATGATTCGTATAACATAATACGATCAGTGCATCGTCATTTGAACGTTGGCTGACACACTGCCGTGTATCTAGTTAACGGTAATTTTTTAAATGGCTTCAAAAAATGAATGGATTCTCAATTTGTCTGAATTTTCTGTGTGTATGTCACGCAATGACTTCGATATTTGTGAACGGATTTCGATGATTCCTTTATGTTGGAAAGGTATAAGTATAGAAATACTATTCCACCTCGAAGGGTGGCCAAAATTTTCTTATTGTAATTTGTAGCGGATTCTGAATAACAAAATGTATAATGTTTAGTACCAATCCGTCCAGCTAATGTCCTTGAAAACGCATGAAGTTCGCAACCCGCATCGGCCCATCGTTACGGCCTGTGTCTAACAATGGGACGTGTAATATGCTCATAATGATTATATAATTATGTACGTAGACAACTATATAGGGTTATTTGTAAAAATACTAACAACCTGACAGGATTATATTAGGTAGTAATATCATATAAAACTTTTGTTCCGTGACTTTATCACGAAATTCTCAAATTCTGAGGATTGTGTGACGTATATTCGAGGCAACACACATCCTCACGTGAACACACCTAACTCACACCGGGAAAGGTAGTGTTTTTGTACTGACACTTTTTTTTGTGAAGAAATAAATTTCTTACAGATGGCACTATGGCACAAAAACTCGTTGAAAACCAAAAACAAAATTCTGCAAGAAGCGCATAAAAAGGACGTAAGGTCTGCTGGTTTATTCCGGGGCTTAATTGGCAGAGCATCGGCCACGGATTGCCTGTAGGTGCTGGTTCGAATCCCGCCGGATCGAATGATTTTTTCTAAGTGTTCGATCTTTGTTGTTAATAATTCTCTGACACTTTTTTAAACTGCCTCCGTGGCCGAACGGTTACCATACCGGACTGCCACGCAGAGGTCCCAGGTTTCTCTCGTGAGTTTGGGTGTAATTTGTGGTTGTCTAAGTGTGTGTCCATGGCACCCGCGACACAGGGTTTCCCTAGTGCGGGGCTATGTTGAGTGTGTGCGTTATTTATTTATTATTATTATTATATATGCATTTGATAGTAAGGTAGGTAGTGAGTTCAAACGTGCAAGCGCTTTCCGCGACAAACCCTATCTCCGCGCTCAGCTCCTGCATTTTGCAGACTGGTATTTCTTTTGTTACCGCACAGATTTATCAACGTTTACAACGATCTACATAAATATTTTAAATAATATTTAAAAAAATTAATATTTTAAATAATATTTTATTACAATTATATTTTTTTAAATTAACCTACAATTCCACTGTAGGACAAAGGCCACTCCTATCGACTTCTACAACTTCCGGTATGACATAATGTCCCACCCGTACCTCCGTCTCCTTCTTAGTTTACTCATTGTCTCTGGCTGTTCTCAGGCATCCACCAAGTGGTTGTATGACCCCATCGCCGTACGTGCGTGCAACAAACGTGTACAGCCCAGTCCCTTTTTCCTATGTATATGTGTATCTTCGAGCACAGAGCAGTGTTCCAAATTCTATCCTCTTTGCTGTTGGTATTTTTTATTTTCGGTCAGGGATCATGTTTACGCACCGCAGGTGGCAGGATATTCATGTCGACGAGTTTTCGCTTAATTGCGATTAGTAGGTTTCCCTTCACAAGCTCTTTTATATAGCTATACATTACATAATTTTATCGATTTCAATAAACACTTTTGGCTAAAGCGTTTCTAGAGACGTCCATTCGAGACAAGATTGCTCAGTCGTTATAAATTTAAAATAATTATTCCTTGTTCTATCTCGATTCCGACTAATCCGTGGAACTTGGTTATATTCGTCAATTTTGAGAATAATCTAACTTTGAAACATTTCAAGAACGTCTTCTTTCAAGAAATATCAAAGTAATGGACATCGTGAACAATGTGAAAATGGATTTTGTTCTTAAATCTTATTTCAGTTGTTTCTATTATAATGATTGCTGTACCTACTTGTTTTATTCGAAGAAAATTATGATATACCCCTCTATTATAAAGCCATCTTATAATTATACATTTATTTATTAGAATAGAGGGTTTAGACCAGAGTCAGCTACGCTGGTACAATGCGGGTTATTTCACTAGTTTTCTAAAAATTGTACACTTCTTCGACATGCTGATTTCATCACAATTCTTTCTTTCAACGTCAGCGTGAGGTATTGCTACTGATTAGTCAAATGTACGTACTTAGAAAGTCATAAGTGCATGCGTTTCTTCAGGGAAGTACCACCTTACCTATTTATGCCGCCAAGCATTAATGTGAACATTATTGCGTTCCGGATTGGAAGGACAATGGTGCTGGTGAAATTACCGGCTTATGAGACAAATCAACTGATGCCTGAGTGTGGCGGTCGCAGTACAGTGCCACTCAGATCTTTGTGATTTAAAGCTCTGAGCGACACTTACCACCAGGCGCACGACTTGCTCGTCCCTTCACCCTCGGTCCACATCATTTATTGTAAAATAGAAATAGGAAGAAAGGTAAAGGCCCAAAGGGGTATTTTCTACAAATTAGCACAAGCAGTTAGATTACGTGATTTTCAATGGCATAGCAGAATTTCGTATGTAGTCGAGCACGTGTGGTCGCTTCGGAAATTTAGTTGAAGAAGAATTTAAAAACAATTCGAAATTCTAAAGCAGGTGGCCAGGAACCAGAGAAAAGGTGATAAAAAGGTGGGATGACGATGAAAGAGATCGCATAGTCACACAGTAATTGGTATCACAGACAACACAAAAAACATTAAAAAATATAAATACAAAATATAAAAAAATAACATTTACTTACCTTACAACGAAAGTTTGTTTTCTAGCGAGATATTCCTAAACATATCTCATATACGTGTTCAGTAGCAGTTTATTTATTGTTATCTATAAATACAGTTGTATATTTTGAGTAAAATCTGCTCGTGACGTGAACCTTGACGATCAGTGTACAGCAAATAAGTTGTTTTAAAATTAATAAATTTAAAATACGAATCTAACTTTTTTACCGTGGGCCTGTAAAGAACCCAAATCGGTGGTTTGTTTGAAAAAAGAAACAAATATACACAAAATAGAAAATGAAGCTATTTTTTCGGATCTTTGTTGCATATATTTGTTTTTTATAAACAAACCGACGTTTCGGGTCCTTTCGAGATGTCATGGTCGCGGCTGACTTCCATGGTCATGGCACTTGTGAAGGGCTCGATGCAATGGTTTGTTTGTAAAGACAAATGTACGCAATTTACCAAAATACCAAAATATGCTTGCATATGTTGTTCCGTGACCTCACTTAGGGTCTTAACTGAAAATCAGTGCTGGGAATGCGTTGCGTTTTCTAGCAAATACTGAGTTTGTGACCCTTTTGTTACCGCGGCTGGCACCACACAAGGTATCTCAATATTTAGTCTTCTTTTTATTATTTGTGTGAATAGTTCATGTTTTAATTTTATCTAATTTTTGTATATACATACATTTTTATTTTGTGTTTGTGTTTTCGTTTCGTAATTATATATTTGTTTTACGTTGAATGTTTTGATCGTGTTTTGTTTTAGTTCTGTTTTGTTCCGTTTTCTCTTTTTTTTTGTCTTTTGTCTTTTGTGGTGTCATTGTGGTAAACAAATAAATGTATTTTATTTCTTTCTTTCTTCTTTCAATTTAGATACGAGAATATACTTTCATTTACCACGTGTAGCAATCACGAAAACCTCAGAACTCGATGGAGAAGATTATAATAGCAATAAGCCATTAAATCAAAGATCCCTGTACGCGAATTTATCAGGTAATTTAAAAACGAAACGGTTATGATAATCAGCATCGATTGTCAAATTTATTGTCATTAGAAATACATAACTATTCATAAGAGCTATAAATGTGGTCTGAGAATATCCAAGAATTGTGTGTAGTCCAGGAATATCGCTGAGATAAATCAGCGCGGGACTAAAATATCTGGTAATCAGGTGTGGAAACACTTAAGATTTCGCGCAGACAAATTTCTCAAAATAATAACGTGCGACATTATATGCGATATAGCTTGAAGTATACGACAGTACGTATTTAAGTCGAATATTAATATTATGGTACGTTATTATAATTATATTAATAACACAACTTGACCTCTTGAAAATCTGATGCGAAGTAAAGAATGTCAAATGATTTATATTTATTTAAATTTACGATCACGTTTTTGTATAAGACTCTAAAAACCTCTGAACAAAAGATCTACATAGATGTGTTATTTAAACCCGTTGTAATTTTTTTTTTAATAAATTTTCACCCATTTATTTCGGTAGGCAAATGTTTCACCATACAGCCTTTTCATAAAAATTCTTTCCTTCCTTGTATTGATGAGAAAGGCGACAAGCGCCTGTTCTTTACATAGTTTATTTCTTTCGAGTTCGGTTCTTTAACATTTTGACAGCGACGAAAATCTTACCATAACCTCTTTTTGTTTGTAATTGAGCACTTTTCTACTTATTTATAATTTTAATAGGAACACTAAACAACACTTAAATACCCAACAACGACGTTAAACACTTATAATTATTATTTTATTCTATCAAACACTACACTAATTAATTCTTATCGTCATAAGTCATATTTTAAAACAAAAAAGCGCGTACATGCTTTCGCGCGTAAACTACACTTTTGAATTGGGAAACGTCACTTGCGTTATTTTTGTTTCTATTTGGCCAGTGATGACATTTTTGTTTTTTATGAGCGTGGATCGTGTATTTTTGTCATATGAGACGCGTTCACAGGGCGCGCACGTTTCGACGACTGAACGTCTATTCTACGGGCGACGACGGCGCCCACTTCGTGGTGGTCACTACTACAGCCCTTATCGGTGATTCCGATCATGATTAGCCACATAATAGGGTCAGGGTTATACTTGCATCTACTGAAAATTCGTGATTCACATTTTTCATTAAATTACTAAGTACTTGTCTGTTATCTATAAACGAATGTTGAGTTATGTACGTCACGTTTCAAAGTTTGCTAAACTTATAATAATATCTCTACTTACCTACAAAGGTATACATTAGGTAATTGATTAATTTATTGTGATAATATACAGGTAAGGTACAATAAAAGCTTAAATACTAGGAAGTATAACTAGGATTTTTAAATTATATGAATAAAATTGGGTTCCCGCGGCAAGGTGCCCAAGATGCCGGCAGCGTTTTCCCTTTATACTATGCTAATGCGTTGGGCAAGGTAGACATTAGGTTGTAATAATATGTCCTTTAATAAGAATGTTAAGAATTTGGGTGGAGTGGCATTTCTTTTCCTGTACAGACCGAATACACCCACAGTGAATAGATGGTATTAAACGTTGTATAGCGCACATTTTTTTTTATAGCATTTTTCTTGTTTTGTTTAGGCCGACTTACATGCTATTAATTAAGACTTAGGTAGGTACCTAAGGTAGGTACTTAAGGACAATAAAAAATTATATTTAAGCAGACAAACTAAATTTTAGATTAAGTAGTTTATCGAAATATTAAACACTACAGTTCATTCGTAAGGCAGATTCCCTTGAAAGGAATGAACAAGAAACTCTAGGTGTTAGGTAATAAATATTTGTACACATTTATCATTTACAATATTTATATCAAACACCGTAGATCCACACCTGGAAGAGCTAAACGGGTCACTACCACGGATTTATGTCATCCAAGCACGCAGAAGCTGTATAAAAAACCTTTAGTATAAAGTTTTTGTTTCACGATAGTTTTAAACCTCGTGAATCCCAAATTTTGAATATCAGCCGGAATCTTATTATAGACGCGTACACATTGCCCCTTAAATGAATTCCAGTGGCTGAAATATTATGAGATTGTTTCGCTTCCTGAATAAACAAAATTATTGCAGATATTACAATGTTATACGGCTTTCTATAAAATACAATGTAACTATGAAAGTCGTGAGCGGTATAAAACTTTCCAGGAAACCGATAAGCGACCTACATGAATGTGTGAAAATTGCATTGAAATTGCCTTATTTAAACTTTGCAAACTTTTAGTTTGTTACTTTGTAATTGTATGCCTATTCGTAGGAATTACAAACTTAATTTGAATATCGTATATTTTTATTTAATCTATACACATCATAATTTTTATCTCTACTGTAAGCATAGTTTAAAAAATAAAAGTCTTGTGATACAATATCCCAACAATGATCTCGATTTGGCGCCCTTCATTCTCATCGATTTGGACTTTTCGAAGTCATAGAATATTATGACATGGAAAAGTATTTGTAAATCCTATTAAAAGGTATGTTTTGTGTTTACGTCTGTTGCTCCGTAAACAATTGAGAGGTCCGAAGTACTTATTAATTTCTGTGGACAAAATAAATATAAAAAATTCTTTATAAAGAATGATCTGGATCTTGCGAATACACTTCCTTATGCCCTTGAAGGACTGGGATAATGTGATTATATAGACGACAATTTACGACCTGTAATTCTGTACGTAATAGAATTACACGTTAATTCCGTCAATTTGTATCGACCGCTGATTGTTTCATATCTACAATTCTTTTGATAATTGGATTGTAATAACTTTTGAATAAGTTTTGAGTGCTGTAGTACAATATCTATGTTGTAACATAGAATTATTATTGTTTGTTTTCGGTTAAAATGCCAATGTAAAAAATGTGCTTGTCTATAGGTGTCGAAACACATTGCGGCCGCCGTGCCGCCTATTGTATCTTTTTCTTATACGTAAACCACTTGAAATAAATTCCTCAGAGGAATCAGTCGCGTTTCTGTTTACAAATCACCTGTATGCGAAAGTAAACCTTAATGCCGAGGACACAATAGGTAAATGATAAAAAATGGGTCATCAATCTTGTAGAGGATTTCACAATTATGATATATTTAATAGCAGTAGAGCTCTTTGCGAAAGAGTTCCTCCAGGAAAGTAAGTAAATGTAAGCATTACTGTGTTGCGGTTTTGAAGGATAAGGGTGCCGGTGAAATTACAGGCATACTCGTATGTGTGTGACACTGCAACTGCCATGGTCGCTTACCACCAGACGCACGACTTGTTCGTCCCGTCACTTGATATAATAAAAAATGACAAAAATGTTTAATTAGAAATGAGAATGTTTCTCACTTTTCGCTGTGCCGTGTTATGTCTTAAGTATTTAAAAAAAAAACATTTATTCATATTGAATCATTCATCATACACTCAAAAAATATGTTAACAGTATCTTACTATTGAAGGGAAATAGATAAAACTCGCATGTCTAGTAGAAACCTTTCTATTCTGTACGATGGTGCTACTTAAATATGAAATGACAGGAAGAGAACTCCCTGCCGTTGAGTGTGTTCGGGCCAGCCGTTAGTGGAGGCGCAGACGAGCAATAGTGTACCTCCACTTACAGCGGAGATGACGAACAGTGGTGCGGTCGGGTTGCTCCCTTTCTGGATTCAGCCCAGTCCCACCTAACCACCTTAGGAGCAGAGCCGGAGTATCTGTTATCAGATATCCCCGGGTCAAAAAAATATGGTACATTAATGTTGGATGGTTTCAATCCGTTTTGTCTGAGCCAACAAATAGCGTCGAGCTGATTTTGTATACATGTTTAGTTAGATAGTATTTTTATTTATTTGCTTGGATTGTATTAAGTATGTTTTTTATTTATTGTATTTCTAATGCGGCAAACATGACAATACTTAGTGATCAAAGCCCCTAAATAAATAAAGATAAAGTGCCAAGGTAAAGGTACTAACTGGGTGATAAATCTTTCATAGATTTCTCATAGATTTCGCTACGACTAAAAAGTGGTTGAAAAACCAAATACAAAGTCACGACGCAAGCACATAGAAAAATTCATGACGTCCGCTGGTTCGTTCCGTAGCTTAGCTGGTATAGCGTCTGCCACGGTAAGCTAGAAGGCGTCCGTTCGAATCCGGCCGGATCGAAGGAATTTTTTCTGAGTGTTCGATCTTTGTATTAATAATTATAACAGCGTATATAGCTTGATGTGCCGTAGACTATACATTGATATTGCGTCAATGGTCCAAAGGACCACAACACCAACTTCGCTCCGTTTGCGACATTTATTAAATCAGTGAAAAATGAAACATTACGATGAGTTTTCTTATATGTATAGTTGTCTTTATTACACGACTTTATTTTGTTGATATAAAAGTACATTTGGACATTGTACATCCAGAGAAGGAAATTTTGTACGGGTTTTTGTAGTTACAGTTTTTACACGAATTAATTTTTAGTATAAATATTTTGACCTTCTTAATTATTTGTTATCTTTTAAAGCTGATGGCTTCTTGGCTAATGTTCAAGAAGTAATTAATGATTGTACAGCCACATAGAAAACAAAACATTTATCAAAATTAAAATATAAAGTTTTTTTATTGTTTCACTTTGATTTAGTTTTTAACTTTTTAATTTTAACTTAGGTGCATTAGATTTTCAATTTCTTTTTAAGCTGATAGCCAATGCTCAATAAATAAATAATGAACATTATAACAATATAATTTTACTTGTGGTTCCAAATTTAAGTTGAAGACGGTATCTATATCTTAAACCCACTAACATTCAAGCTTTCAAAATTTTACAGAATAGTATGATGGTTACTTATTTGTAATTCAACAATGGCGAAAATAGGCGCGAGACATTTTTGATGACCATAAAATTTAAAAACCCTTTAAAAGTATTAGAATAACCAAGATAAATAGTCTGCCTTTTGCTCGGAGAATAGCATGTATTTCTCTTTAAGATCTGTCAAAATTATACAAAATATGGCCGTCGTGCTATGGGACTCGAGATACAAATATCTCAAAATCTCAAAAGATTTGTGTACGTGACAACTTTAATCTCGTTAATGCTTATGTTCGCGCGTAGGGAGTTAGAGTAGGGGTGCCGCAGATCTGGGTTACGGCGACATCTGCAGATGCGGACACGGATGCGAATGTGTTCACCTTTAAATCTGCAGATACGGATGCGAATGCTGATGCGTGAAAAAACAAGTTTTTTTCAGAATATATTTATGAAAAAAATTGATCCACATTTGCCTATCAAGCTTTGTGATTATTAATTTCAAAACATATAATAGTTTTCCATAATTCTGTTAGAAAAGACATGGATGGAAAGTTACATTTATTAATACATTAACTTTGGGATGAGCAAATTACACTTAATAAATAACAATTTTGTAGCTTTTTCGGCACTAGTCTATTTTTAAGTGTATCGTAATTTAAGCCCGCCCTGCTAAAAACCTTCACTTAGCATAGCCTAAAAGGCTAACTTGAGTGCAAAAGTTCCAAACAATACGTTTTAAAGGTGACGGCATCTTTTATACTGCGGTCATTCTCGGACTTGTTCACTACCTAATTTCTGGTACACTTTTTATTATTACCTATTTAAGTATTAGTTTTTTTATAGCGCAATATTATATATTATTCGAGTATCGTATCGTGAAATATTATGCAATAATTACACGATTATATACTATTTTAATAACAAAAATTGCCATGGAAATTTGGTAACTGAATGAAAATGAAATGAAACTTTGGAAACTTCCTTACGAAAATCAATATGCTGTGACGAAAATCAATTTAAATTCAAACAAAATGTCCCAATTACCATGCGCTTAAGTCTAAGTAAACTCATTAATTTACTTATTTGTTTAGGATTCGAACAGGTCATACACGACACGTTGACGAATTCTCGATCCCTGATTGGCTTATTAGCATTAGTACCTACTTGGCAAGGGCTTTGCGTAAGGTCCGTTCCTGACGATCTTGTCATGACCTGCAAAACACCCGCATCCGTCAAAAAGCTACATCGATTTATGCGTATGTCGGATGCAGATGCGGACGTCTGCCGCACCTCTAGTTAGAAGATAGCTTGTAGTGACGTCATTCAGTCGAGCCGAGAAAAACATTGCCGATTGGAGAAGAGATAGATTTGTTCTCGAGCTCAAGCTAAGCATACTGGTGACAGGATCGTACACCCCACTCACAGGGACTGTTGCTGTAATTATTTCATGGTATTTTTATTTTTATAATACGAAGTGACGGGTCGAACAAGTCGTGTGCTTGGTGGAAAGCGACACGTCTGTCCCTAATAGTCGCAGTGCCACTCAGAGCTTTAAATCACAAAAATCTGAGAGGCACTGCCACTGCGCCCGTCACCCTGAGACATAAGTACCATGTGCCTGTAATTTCACCAGCACCCTTACCCTTCAAAACCGGAATATAGTAATGCTTACATTACGGCTTGGCGGCAGAAATTGGCAAGGTGGCAGTACGTCACTGGACCAACGCATTCACAAGCAGCTCTGCTGCTATAAAACCCTCTAACCTTTGAAGAAGACCCATGCCCAGTAGTGGGACGTAGAATCGGTTGACGATGATTAGAGTATTCAAATATACAATATATACAATTCAATAAACACTCATTTGTAAGGCAGAATGTTTTTGTCAATTTTATCCAATTACGCTCATAACTCTTGAGTGATAGCAAACAGTTCATGAACTTCGCAATCACTTAATTGTGATACCTACTTACCTAAAAACAGTATTTTTACTATCGAACATCTGACCCGCAATGATAAAGCTGCGAGGAAACCGAATGGCATAGTTTGTTTCTAACAACAAAAACAAATTCACGAAAAAGCCTGAATATATTCTGTTTGTGCGACGAGACCGCTATAAAGTTGCCAACATTGGCTCAGATGGTTGCTAAGGTCCGGCGCCCATTGGCGGAACGGCACAGCAGATAAGCCTTCGGCATCCTTACAACAGGCGTACACTAACGGCAGATATGCCGCGGTGTCCCTAGGCATGCTGGAGTATCTTTAAGTATGACGTGGCATGTTTGCTGAGCCTGCTTTCTCTCGCCACGCTTCTACAAGCGTCTGATTTGATGGCGCCTTTCAGCAGCTTTGTTTTTGAGGCTATAAATTCATACAATTAAGATAATATTATTCGTTACATAAATATCCCTTGCTATGCCGCCGCCCCGTTAGTGGACGCCGGGCCTAACTCGTACGCGCCTATACCATGTCGACCAGATGTCTCAAGTTGGCTTTTATCAAAAAACTCGGTTAAGTGACAAATGGTCAAATATCCGATTTAAATAGCAAAAGATAGAGCACAAAATTCTCTTTTGAAAACAATTGAAATTAGTTAACCTGTTCGATTTATTGGAACTTACCCTGACCCTGCCTGAAATATCATTCAATAATTTCAATATTCTAAAACAGGGGCTTTTTATGATATCTCAAAAAAATATTTTGTCACTTAGCCCCATTGTAGCTACCGGACGGCAGTCTTGCGATTTGTGTGAATATAGATTGTATTCATCTTTCCACAAGAAATAGTTTTTTGAGATTGTATTAATAAATTTTAATATTGTGTTTCAAATAAGAAAATATGATTTGATAATATTCTGTTTGTACATGCACATATTTTAAAAACAATAAAAAATGCTAGATGCATAAATTTTTAGCCCTTTTCACTGTTCCACTATTCATGGAATATTTTTTGTAATGGCATCACCTTTGTTTACATTTTTGGACTTCGATTCCATCTCAGAGTTTAGTAATTTATATGATTTTTTGGCCCGTGAAAAACATAGACAGCTTTAAAGTTGCCGTAGGCTGTTTTGCTATTGATCTGTTACTCTACAATGTATTATGTCGTAATGAAATAAATACTTAACTATCCGATTAGGTGTAACGCGGCGAAAAAGAAATTATCTTTATTTCATAACTAAAATAATTACACTTGAAATTGTCAAATTGACGAAACACTCTTTCAAGAGCAATTTTTTCTCAAAAGAACGAGTAAGAAATCCTACAGTGAACCTCTTTATAAACAGATATTTTTCACATAATAATTGCTTAAAAATATTATGTAAGAGTTTGATAGAGTTACTTTGTTAGAATAAAATATAAACGAAAAAACGCCATCTCTAGGAAACTTCTAGAAGCATTTGTTCTATACAGCAAGTAATTTCAGTCATGAATTGGCGCTTACATACAGTGCCATCTATGTTAAGCATAGCGCAATTACTTAGAACTTTTGAGAGATTCACGGCCGTCGCACAGCGATGCTTTTTTCAGCAGTCAGTGTAACATATGTTCCTCACAGATGGCGTAGCCACTACTAAAAACTCTACATTTCAGTGAAAAAAGTTTTAGAGACAATTGAACAGTGGGTTGAATGTTTTTTATTTCCACAAAAGTTTCAAAGATACACTATAATAATATGGCACGGATGAAACCAACACCAAGAAATGTAAACTATATAATAAAAGATATATACTTATCAAAAAGTGCATATATCTTTTGTTTATGATATCACCGTCACTTGAACAAGTCGTGCCTACCCATAACAGTTGCAGTGCCATTCAGAACTCTAAACCGCAAAAACCTGAGGGCCACTGCGACTGTGCTGGTCACCGGAGACATAAAGTTGATAAGTCCCATGTGCCTGTAATTTCACAAGCACCCATACCCTTCAAAACCGAAACGCAGTAATGATCACATTACCGCTTGGCGGCAGAAATAGGTGCAGCCTAGCCTTGGCGAAATTAAAGAGTGAAGGCTCGGTCCACATAAAACTTATTAAAAGAAAGTATAAAAACAAAATACAATTAAACAGTATATAAAAAGTATAAACAGGTTCAATAGTATAAAACGCTCCCTTGCAACGGATTAACATAAGGTGGACACTTATCCCAAAAGGGCTTGTATTCGTATGTACATAAAACCAATGTTTTATAAGCAGATAATTTTTTTTTAATAATATAAAGTGACAGGACGAACAAGTCGTGCGTCTAATGGTAAGTACACTGCAGTGCATGCAATTGCAGTGCCACTCAGAGCTTTAAATCGCAAAGATCTGAAGGGCACTGCCACTGCGCCCGTCACCCTGAGACGCAAGTCCCATGTGCCTGTAATTTCACCAGCACCCTTACCCTTCAAAACCGGAACGCAATAATACTGACATTAATGCTTGGCGGCAGAAATAGGTAAGGTGGCAGTACTATTCTGGACCAACTCTTTCACAAGGCGCTCTACTGCTACTAATGCTATTATTATTGCTACTAAAATATGTGACGTTTTTCAAATTCAAATTCAAATTCAAAATAATCTTTATTTCATAGGTAAGCATTATTACACTTGAAATCGTCACAATGGTTAAACTCTACCGTTCATTCGTAATGCAGATTCCCCTGAGAAGAATGAGCAAGAAACTCTAGGGGTTGCTCTTTGTAAATAACATTTACAATATTTTTTTTTATTTGAAACATCAGAGATCGAGACTACCTCCATGAGCTAAACGGGTTACTAAGTTTTCATGATTGAGTATGAGGTTTACGATGCACACGTCCTTTCTTTTCGAGAATTTTGGTTGGAGTGACAGCTCAACAAAACCAAAGTACAAATAACGAAGAAAAATAGTTAGAGAACTTACAGGATGGAAAAAAATAATAGTCAGTAGAGCATTGACTTACAAATAAATGGATGACGGGTCTAATACAAAAACCACGAAAAAAATGTCCCAAGTCAACCTATTTAAACGTAGTGTATCACGTTGTAAAGGAATATGAAAAAGGTAAAACGTTGAATTTAAATTGTAATGTAATCGCAGTACTGTCTAATTTTGCTTACTTCGCTGTCAGTCGAACAAACGAAGACTAAAGCGTGAATGACGCTCCTTATACGATTTTAACGCCCTATAAGTTCGGACACTTTTTAGCGCGGACCCGACGTCCATATAATTGTAAGTCAATGGGTCTGAGTTAGAGAATGATTCAAAAGTAAGCAGCCAGGAGCCAGAAAAGAGGGTGATAAAAAGGTGGGATGACGATGTAGAGAAAAAAATCTTATTAAAAAAAAACTGGTATGTAGGGAGGTCGCATCGTCACATAGGTAAGTTGCTGGCAGTACTTACCTGGACGAACTCTTCACAAGGAGCTCTATTTTATCTCGCTTTTATTGATCCATTCCTTTTTGTTACAGATATTTTGTTGTTGATATTTAATCCATGTGCTTTTAAATTATAATTAGTAGGTGCCACAATTAAGAAACGAAATCACTTAGTAACTAAAACACAGTCATAAAATTACGTTGTATAATGGAACCTGTTACGCTGCTGCATTTTAGTGTTACTTGGGAACAATTGCACGTTTTGCACAGGCCCATTTCGTATCTCGTAATGGACATTGCGACAGACGTCCTTTGTTCCGCATTGTACGATATTTTTATCCAGTTCTTTCACAAATACAACAAAACTATAACGTTTTGGTAATAGCCAAAATATAACTATAAAATAAAGTGTAATAATGTGCTGTGGTGGGGTATGCAGAGCAGGTGATTTACTAGCAATTTAACGGAATATAACGGAAAAAGCGAAGGCAAAAAAAGAGATTCTCAGTTTCTAAATTAAAAAAAAAAATATACACTTTTTAAATGGACATAAGAACACAACAGACTGCTTTAAATTTAAACTATGAACAAACACTTATTTGCGATGACAATTTGGGAGTACCCTGCTTGTGCCATTTGGAACTCAAACTCAGTGCACATGAGTTCCAGGGATTAGTTTATAATTTGATGTAGTTTTTATTTTTATTTTATGATGTATTTAGTAATAATTTCCCATACTAACATAGCCTATAAGCATTTTATAACTAACACACTATGGACATGGTCCAAAATAAACATTTAAAATCTAAATTTTTAAATTTGAATTAAGTATATATAGTAATTCATAATAAAAAAGTTAACAAACACAATTTCAGAACTAACGACCTAATTTGTCAACCTCTTGAATATTATTAACACGCGCCCAAAAAGACAACTTTTCAGCAGAAGATTTTAAGATTCTACGAACGGTATTATACGATAAGTTTTTTATGCTTACATAGATATAAGTATAAAAACGGGGAAATATGAAATTTCGCGTGCCTATGCATAATTTGCATAGGTACATATACATAGCACATAGACAACGACAAGTTACACCCAAACTCACGAGAGAAATAAATGTAGGCCATACACATATATCTCCCGGCCTGGGAATCGAACCCAGGACCTCTGCGTGGCAACCCAGCACGGTAACCGCTCGGCCACAGAGGCAGTTTGTGGTTTAAAGCTCTGAGTGGCACTGTAACTGTTATAAGTAGGCGTGTCGCTTACCACCAGGCGCACGACTTGATCGTTCCGTCGCTTAACAAAACAAAAACACGTTGACCAAAGTGTATCAGCGCGTCTCTGAGTTACAAGTTTAAATAAATCAACGTCCTTACACAGGCGTCATAGTATCCATGAAAATGTAATTAATTTCAAGAAGAACATTAATCTTTGCTTGGAAAATTGCAATAAACGTAATAAGAATACGAGAAACAAGAATCTAAAAACAGCTGTTCTTGACAGTCGGCTTTACAGAGCCAAGATTTCTTTCAAGAAGCAATCTCTTATAAGAACTTATTCATGTTCAAAAGCCGAAGAGCAAAACCATCGCAAAACAAAAACACACTAGATATGTTTTTATAGTATAATAAATGCGCATTTGACCTCCATCTCACATGCTGGAAATTGACTATGAGGTCGACGATGTACGCTTGATAATGCCTATTCACTCCCGCCTTCAAAAGGCACAAGTTATAGCGTTCAGGAAATATGTCTGCAGGCAAGGAATTCCACTCCATAGCCTTTCGCCATATAAATGTGGAAGCGTAACCCTTCGTGCGAATCTTTCACCCCATTGGTTGTTGATAATCCAAAGATACCCCTTTCTGCTTACGTGAATAAGAAATTATTGTTTCTAAGTTCCATATTTTTTTATAATTTTTTGTAAGAAGCAGTAGATCTTTCTGCAGCCAAGTAATAATGTTAGCATTAATTAGTTCCGGTTTAGAAAGTTAAGCATGTGCCTGTAAGTAATTACAGGCACATGGCACTTGCCAACTTATATCTCAGGGTGAAGGGCACAGTGGCAGTTCCTCTGAGATCTTTGCGATTTAAAGCTCTGAGTGGTACTGCATATACTGTTATGGACAGGCGTGTAGCTCACCAACAGGCGCACGACTTCTTCGTCCCGTCACTTGACTGTAAAAATAAATTCAAATAATTTATTAAATACTTTATGTTTACATGTAGTAGTTAACAACATTGAAAATTATCAAGAATTCGTCACATGCTATATTTACTTCGTTGTTATTTTGATATCGTGTTCGTGGTTTATAGATACGACAACTCGTAGGTTACGAGTGTACAGAGTGTCATATACAGAGTGTTTTTTTAAATGGGACTGTATGGGGAAATGTGAAATCATAGAAGATACAGGGATAAGAACCATTAAGTCTTTTTTTGTGTTGACTATTCAATGTTTATCCATTTTATTCATTTTTATGGATAACTAAAGCGTGACTAAAAATGTGACTACGCCAAAATTGTTTTCATAAAGAAGACTTAATCGTTCCTAAGATACTTCCCCTGTATCTTCTATGGCTTCGGATTTCCCCATACTGTTTAAATTATAAAAGAACACTTTATATATAATAGACAAAACAGGGTTTTTAGATAACTTATATTGGTTAGTAACTAACCCACAACAATAAATAGGTCAACAAAAGAGTAAATACAGGTGGCCAGGCATAGTAAATAAAAAACACTATTTTTTGTGCCTACTTCGAACTGTTCGCGATCCTAACCTGATGGCAAGTTAGTTGTATTAGGGTTAACCCCCGAATGGGTTGCTGCCTTGCCGTGGCGGGGGCGCTCAGTAGCCGTGGTCGATTTCATCCCACGGTGAAGCTAAAAGGAAACCACGGGCTGGCCGATGGAGCTAAGCTGACCCGAAGAGGAGAGCGTTCCGCGCGGGCTCGTCTTGGTCTTGCAGCTTGATTTTGATTACCTCTCTGGATCGAAAACTGCGTCTTTTCAGAGTCGATGCGTATAATATTGCAGATGGGCTACGCGATCGGATCTATTCAGATTTGAATTAAAATCAAGGCCCAGGTCCGGGTCGAGCAGGTCCGCGCGGATGAGCGCGGGAAGGAGGTTCGGATTCCAACAGATCCGCCGCGGTGGAGCATCCACTGAACATTCACAGTTGAGGGGATGTTGTCCTGGCCCCCATGTAGCCTAGGTAGCGGACTGGAGATGGAAGGCTCGTCTGGTGTTCGGCGAGCCTTACATTTGGAATCAGGGGACCGATGTATACCCAGCAAAAGAACGCACACACTTCCAGCAAAGGTCTCTTCGAAAACAGTTTAACACACAAGCAGCTTCACTAAATTGCCTCAGTGAGGAAAACGATGCGATGCCACACGAGCGTTGCGTCGGCGTTGCTCCGTTGAAACGGCACACCATCGCAAGCAACTTAGTACGTTGAAATCGTAGCGTTGCGGTTACGCAACGCCCTTGTGTCATCGCTCTAAGACATCGGGCAACAAAAAATATGCCAAAATGTAATCTGATATTCCAAATACAATGTACACATACAAATACGTAATGTATGTTCTTTGATAATGATAGTTGAAGTGACTTTCCAACTTATTTATAGCAGAAATCGACGCCCTACGAAAATAACAGAACAATAACTGTTCCAACTTCGCCCATTTCTCTCTTCTAAGCATCGACCTTTTTGTGGTTTCCATAAATTGAATATAAACGAGCTTGTATTCCACTTTTACACTCAATTGGAATTGTTATTATTTCAAGGTAAGTCTATTTTACACATTGAAGTTTCAATATTGTTTTTTATTGAATTGTGATTTTATTTTTTGTGAAATTACTGCACTAGTTTGTTATAATTATTAATACAAAGATCGAACACAAAGAAAAAGTCCTTCGACCGGACAGGATTCGAACCTGTGTTTGTGCCAAACCAGGGCCACCGCTCTACCAACTGAACTACAGATCGAGTGCGTTTGTCAGACCTTACAAATTTTTCTAAGGCCGTAATTTCAGAACGTTGTAGTGCAGTCCGCGGCGCGTTCAAGGTTTGCGCGTACATTGTGTCGTTTGTTGGATGGTGTATCTAACACAAACACACGTATGCACGCAATGTACGCGCAAACTTTGAACGCACCGCTGAATGCACCACCCGTAGCGAATTAGTAGCGAAGTGTCTTTCTTTCAGATCAGATCTTTTTTATTAGGGTTTTTGAAGTTTTTTTTTAAACTTATTTGACGCTGAAGAAGTTACAGTGTGTTTTAATTCTTATAGTAATTTAAATTATTTAAAAATGTGATTATTTGAATTCAGTTAGTATGCAGTTTTGCTTCGTATAATAAATTCAGAGTTTTTTTTTTATTTTATTTTTTTATTTATTTATATCAGGTAACAAAGACCCATGTATACATACCTTATAGACTAACATACATAACAATATAAAAAAAAAAAAACAAAATACACCTATATTATATATACCTTAAAACAAACATACATACAATATAATAATAAAAAAACTAATCTACACGATTTCCCTTATCGGCGACGTGTGGCGCAATCTGGTGTCAGGTAACCGGCCGCGGAATCGCCGATATATGACACCCTTCGGCCAAAATTCCTCTTTCATGAAGGTCGAAAGATGTTCGGTCGGTATTCTCACCACAAACAAATTGAAGTTCACGTTGCGGCGAGACTCCAACCGCTCGACCCTCAGGGTGTATTTGGTTTTATGCCTGATATACTCCACTATCTCCTCAGACTTCGTGGAGTAATGCAGCCGCGACAGGTACATCAACGTCGTCGGTACGGCCGGACGCAGCAGGAAGTTCGGTCCTGTCGGAGCTGTGCCACACTGGTTACGGCTGGTGGGCTTCCTCTTCACCACCTTTGTGAAGCCATCCTCGTCGCACTGGACCGTCTGCCTCTGTGGTTTTGCAACTTCAGAGACAGGCACACGGAAATTGTTTTTATCCTTAGCCGATTGCCGCCGCTCGAATTTCGAAGTGGCGGGTCGGCTAGTTGAAGCGGCTACAGCGGCTACAGCGGCTACAGCGGCGTATGCACGTGTCGGGGTTGACGTGCACACGCGTGACATTTCCACCGAGGCAGAGGGGCGGGCAGCGGGGCGCGGCGCATCATGCGCGGTGGCAGCAACGAATGGTGACACACTGTGTGCCGACTCGAAACTGCTGACCGAGGCATTCAGCGCTGCTCCGCGTCGTGTGTTTACATTAGAGGCTTCTGGTGACCTACATACCGAAACAGCATTGCTTAATAACGCAACTTGGGTACGCAGCTCACTTATGATGTTATCCGAAGCCTCTAATTTACACTGTACTTCGGCTACGCTGGACTTCAGGGACGTAATGTCCTTCAGCAGCCTAGTAACATCGACGTGGTCGAACGTGACGGGGGGCAGCTTGTGCAGCTCCTTCGCCACGAATGTAGGCACGTCGTCCGGGTCAGTCTCCTTCAGCAGCGTGATTATGTCTTGGAGACTCTTCACGCCTCCATCCCTCCGGCGAGATGGCATCTCTTCGGCTTTACCGAGACGCTGGAAAAGTAGCATCTTGCCACTGCAAATCTCATCTTCACTGTAATTTGATTTGCATATCTGCACTATGCTGACTTCATCCATGGTGTCGATAGCGTGTATAATGAACGCCAGGAGCTCATTGGCAATGGGTTGCTGGGAACTCATTGTCAATTACGCGCAGCGGCTTGTGCCGCTCGAAGCACGAGTTAGGTGTAATTAACTCACTTCGTCGTGACACGTCCGTTTCCGAACGCGCATTGCTATGGACTAATATAGTTAGTACACATAGAATAGAATAGAATTGATACCTGGATTTATTTTAACGTTAAATGAAATTAACTTAAAATTCATAGAAGAATAGAATCATTTATTTAATTTAAATTTTTATTGAATTAATGTTCAATTATTTTTTATGTGAAGTTACTCCACTAATTATTACAAACTAGTGGAGTAATTTCACATAAAAAATAATTGAATATTAATAATAATTGAAAAGTAATATTGCTTCCCGTATGTATACCGTTAACATGTATTCAAATTGTATAGTTAATAATTTTAATTCTTTATCGAAATCGTATTTTTAATTTTATTTTTTTTATTCAAATTGTATTATTAATTTTAATTTGAGTTTATAAGACTTATCATTTGTTATTATCTTTACTGGGGTGCTGTAACATTTTAAACGTAACGTGTCTACCAATGCAAATGAATAAATAAGATAAATTCAATAAAAATTTTAATACAATGAATAGCGACATCTCTAGCCAGGGCTGGTAGCTGTAAAGGTATCTTACAGGGTGACGAAGTATTTAAGATTTCTCATAGATGGCACTACGGCTAAAAAGTCGTCGAAAAAACCAAATACAAAAGACACGACAGAAAAATTCGAGAAGTGTGCTGGTTCGTTCCGTGGCTTAGTTGGTATAGCATCTGACACGGTATGCTAGAAGACGTCGGTTCGTATCCGAGGAATTTTTTCTGAGTGTTCGATCTTTGTATTAATAATTATCATTTATTTCATGTAATCAATGTCACAATATTATAATAAAAATACAATGTCAAGGCTATACAAACAAAACAATATACAAACAATTAATAATAATAACGTACACACTCATAGCCCCACACTAGGGAAACCCTGTATCGCGGGTGATATGGACACACACATAGACAACCACAAATTACATCCAAACTCACGAGAGAAATAAATGTAGCCCATAAAAATATTTTAGTAGAATCAAAATCGGAACCTCTGCGTGGCAGTCCAGCATGATGTTAACGAATAATTAATATAAAATGAAGTAGTATAACTACAGCCTGCCGAAATACAACGAAGTCAAGTAAAACAAAATTACAATTGTTTCAAAAGAAACTCCAGTAAAAGGACTTTTAGTTGGCTATAAAACGTTTCGTCGTTTGTAACACTTGTCAGGTTCGTGAGTAGGTGTTGGTGGATTCGGAAAATAAATTTATATTCTATTTTCATAATCAGTCGTGACCATGGATACTGTAAAGAGCCCGAAACTTTGGTTTATTTGACAAAACACGTGATGAAATCTACACGTCGAAGAAGTTTCTCTCGGAAAACGTACAAAGACCCCAACCCTCATTTGGCCAGCAACGTAGCGGACTAAGGCCTAAGCCCTCGCCTGAGAGTATTCCCGAGCCCTGTAGTGGCACTTATAAATGGATTGATGATGTTTGTAAACACTTTATTGTACAACAAAACAAATTTTAACAAAGAATTTAAAACGTTAGTTTACAAACGCAAGTCTATCTCCTAAAGGGATTTCTTTCAACTAATCTCTGTAGATTCAGTTATATTTATAATCTCTTTTTATTTATTAAGGATTCAAAATGACTGCCAACTCCATGGACGATGCCGCTGTGACCAATTTACAAAATTATCTTCGCATCCGAAGTGTTCATCCTAATATTAATTACGGTAAGGCAAATACATAATGGCATTAAGCAAGGATTTTGGGATAATCTCATATCTTTTGTCAAAATGTATAATATCTTACTATGCGGAGAAAAGGAAAGATGTTCAGTTTTAACACTACTACTCCTCGTAGTGAAACAGAGTTATTAAATTATCTGGAATCAGTGAAACAAGATCTACAATCTTCTTTAAGCGGCTTTTTACATTGACGGCTTCGGTGGTAGAGTGGCTCGCACGCCGCTTTTCATGGTGTCGCGATCTCTGAGGTCCCGAGTTCGATCCCCAGCCGTGTCAGTGTTGAAAACTTTTCTATATTGTCTCGGATCTGGGTGTTCGTGGTACCGTTGTTGTTTCCGATTTCCATAACACAAGTGCTTTAGCTACTTACTTTGGGATCAGTGCAACGTATGTGATATTGTCTAATATTTATTTATTTACATCTTATTTGGTTTCAGTTTTATCGTTAATGAACATCTTCCTAATTGACATTTTTCAAAGAAAAAAGAAAGTATAGGTCTCGAAACTTGTCCAAAATGCAAATGCATTAGTTAAGCTCACCTAACTAATGCATTAGCTAGCTAGCTAGCTAGCTTAGCTCACGTAGTTGCACCCAAAGCTAAGCAAAAAAAATAAGTAAGTAGTGACTATGGTTACGTGCGGGGGTGAAGGGCGGCAGAAGGGCGACATATTTTACATAGCTAACGGGATCGTTGTGTTAGTTTAGTTAGCCCTGTTAGCTTAGTTCGCGGTGTGAACCGAAGTATGAAAAGATGCCCCGGCTACGTGAGCTAAGATGACAAGGAGGGCAGAACTATACTCCGTAAAATTTTGTATGACTAGAATGACAGGTCTGCAAAATAAGACGACGTAAATTTGTAGCAGCGTCCAACAAATATATTTTTTTCAAACATCAAAAGACAATAGATATTTTACATATTTACATTACCTCTCATTAAACATACGATATTTGAAAGCCACACGAGTAAATAATTGATAAATCACTGTTGGAGTTAATTATCTAAGAAATATATTATTATTAACGTCTATTTTCACAACTTCACACGCTGAAGTTACGTCTGATGGTAAAAAGTTTGTGATGGGACTCGTCGAAAATAGAGAGTTTTATTATTAGTCTATTGTTCCAGATGAGTGCTTGGTGCACCTCCGAGGGCAAGCCAATGAGCTTGGGCTGTCAGTGCAAGAATTTGAGCCGGTGCCCAAGAAGCCTATTCTGGTGATGACATGGGAAGGACAAGAGCCTACTTTGCCAAGTATCCTACTTAATTCCCATATGGACGTTGTGCCCGTCTTTGAGGTAACTGTTGGCTTTAAGTTAAAAAATAAAAATACTCACAATATGCTAGTTTAGATGAAAACATAAACGATGAATATAATCATTAAAAATGTAACCATTAGGGAGGCGTCTCCACAAAACAGAGTCCCTTTGAGCTGACTCCGACTTTTCGTGATATATCCATACCGATAGCCGACCGTCTCCAGCTACTTGGAATGGATCTGTCGTCCAATCTGAACTTCGGCAGATACAAGGAATCCATAGCCAAAAATGCAACCAGAAAGCTTGGCATCCACACTTTCGGGTTTGGCGTTACTTCACACCGGGACAGTTGTTGCAGCTGTATCAAGCACAAGTCCGGTCGTGTATGGAGTACTGTTGCCACTTTTGGGATGGCTCTGCTACATACCAACTGGCCACCTTGGATTCAATAAACAAGCGTGCGATATACTTATTGGTGACTCGGAATTAGTAGAGGCGAAACGGCAGAGCCTTGAACACCGCGGTATAGGTGCCTGCTTATCGGTATTTTACAGGATATATCACGGAGAGTGTGTGACGGAATTACATGATTTAATTCCGTCTTCCCCTTTCCATCATCGGAGGACTGGACGTAGGCTTGGATTTCACCCCTACGTTGTGGATATTGCAAAGATTCGCATGGAGCGTTATGCTTCCACATTCATAATGCGAATGGCTATGGAGTGAAATTCCCTGCCTAGACTTGTTCCCTGAACGTTATAACTTGGGTCTTTTCAAGGCGAGAGTGAATAGGCATTATTTAGGTGTGTATGCTCCATCGTCGACCTAATCGTTACTTTCCATCAGGTGAGATGGAGCTCAAATGCGCACTTACATTTGTATAAAAAAAAATCGGCCACCCTTCCAGGGACTCTGTGATCAAAATTGTGCGTGGGAAAACCAGCACGCGTAATCATGTGCGATTGCCTATTTGAATTTTTTAGGCTAATGTTCTTTCATGCGTGACTGCTCGTGTTCGTTATTGTTACAACGTAAAGAGCGTCTGTGTAAAGGCTAATAGCGCAGGATTGACCGGGTGAAAATGGCGCGTGTTGGAGTGTGCGATTGCACGCGCGACTGAACAGCGTAATCGCGCGGTCTTTTCTTTTTCTTTCGTTGTTTGATTACTGTATCTCGCGTGATAGAGTGTCTGTGTAAAGCGCGCTAATGGCTAGTGCCGGTTAGGAATAGTTTTGTGTGTAATAAGAGCGCTAATGCGAAAAGACACAACGTCTTTTTCGCTCCCATTGCCTACATGGACATAAAAGTTTTTTCTCACAGCCTAATGCGATTGAGTCTCGATAAATGTAATGACTCTCTTTATAAAGTTCTAACAATTTAGTAACAGCTATCAAGTACTAATTTAACACTGCCAATAAATATTGCTTCACCATACTCTGTGGGTTGTATTAGACGGTTAACTTTTGTAGTTCATTGAGCGTCATCTTGTGAGCATGCCGAAAATTAAAAATGTAACATTGCATTGCTACATTGCTCAATATGAACAGAACCACCGCATCCTTAGTGTAATAAGAGTACATCTGCAAAATGACAAATTTTCAGGAGAGAACAACAATAACAATAACGCACACACTCATAGCCCCGCACTAGGGAAACCCTGTATCGCTGGTGCTATGTACACATAGACAACCACAAATTACACCCAAACTCACGATAGAAATAAATGTAGGCCATACAAATATTTCTCCCGGCCCGGGTTCGACCCTCTGCGTGGCTCTCCACATTGGTAATCGCTCGGCCACGGAGGCAGTTAACGAAGGGTTAATTTTTATGCTTAAATAGGACTGTTATAAAATTTCACGTATATATTACGTGAAATATACATAATTTTGCCATAATTGCAAGCCGGTATATACTTATTCAATTTTATTATTCCGATCTTGTGTAGAAAAGCTGGAAACATCCGCCATTCGCAGCGGAGATCGAAGATGGCGTAATCTATGGGCGCGGCGTGCAGGACATGAAGTCAGTGGGAGTGCAGTTCATAGAGGCTATTCGTCGCCTTAAGAATCAGGGTATCAGATTGAAGAGGACTGTGCATCTATCTTTTGTTCCTGGTTAGTGGAAAAATATGAGTCACTTCCGCTTTCTTATAGTTTTTGTTTTACACACTCATAGCCCCACAAGGGAAACCCTTTATCGTGGGTGCCATAAGTGTTCAAGTTACGCAAATAATGTTTGAATTGTATAAATTAACTTTGATAGTTTTATGTTGGGCCTTCAGACCAATAATAATAATAATAACGCGCGCACACTCATAACCCCGCACTAGGAAAACCCTGAATCGCGGGTGCCATAGACACACACATAAACAACCATAAATTACACCCAAACTCTTGAGAGAAAATAATGTAGGCCATACAAATAGTTCTTCCGGTCCGGGAATCAAACCCGGGCAGGTGGAAGAACAGCATGGTAACCATTCGCCCACGGAGGCAGTTTATTGATTTCAACGCGCGATTAATCTGTCTTGCTACGTAAACGTTTTGTGGAAGAATAAGATCGTTTTTGTTTACATAATAATTTTCTGATGTTCCATCCAGATGAGGAAGTAGGCGGCCGCCAAGGCATGGGCGAGTTTGTAAAGACCGATGGATTCAAGAAGCTGAATGTTGGCTTCGCTTTGGATGAAGGGCACGCTAGTACTACAGAGGAGTACCTCGTCTTCAATGGAGAGAGATCGATTTGGCGTAAGTATTGAGAATATATTTTTTTATACATGGAAATAGTATTCAAATATTAAATAATTATGTACTTTAGCATCATTACAAGTAATCTTGTAGAAAAAAATAATGGGTTACACCACTTTTGCGATGAAAACCTCTTTTATTGTCATAATAAGCAAACGAGAATAATAATATTTATAATCTCAGTACAGAGTACTAAAAAAACCGACCCCAAAAGTACGTGGAATTACGTCTATTTGCCAAGTGTTATTGAAATATCCCCTATAACACTATACAGGACTTGACACTGGAGATAATAAAAATCGGTTCTCACTACTCAAAGTATATTGAGAGAAAAACGCCTTGAATTGGAGAAATAGCAAAATCAACCATTAAAGTAATTGCTCCTAAATTAAAGTTAGGCGCTATTTATAAAAATGAATCTTCATGCGTGAACAGCCACCCTTCGAGGTGGACGATTTTCTTCAAAATGAAATAGAACCACTATGGAAGTACCCCCTTTCGAACAAAAAAAGAATCATGAAAATCGATTCACAAATACCGGAGTTATCGCGTAACATACAACAAAAAAAAACATACAGACGAATTGATAACCTCCTCCTTCTTTGAAGTCGGTTAAAAATACTCGTTTATATTTGTAACATTTTTCCGTTTTTCTATCTTGCACAGTTTTGTCCGCTTATGACTTTTACTCTCACAGCCTGGGGTTGGCTGGAAGCAGAGATAGGCAAGCGCTCGGGTTTTAACCCGGCGCTTTGTTAACGCCGAGTTTAAATCGGGTTAAGTAAAAGAAAAATAATAATTAATTCCATAGGTGAAATTTTTTACACTCGAAAACGTCATTTTTTTAAGCTACTTACTGCTCGTTCACTGAGCAGATTTCATTGAATTTAAATGGAATACATTTTGAGTCATATGGAATCTAGACGGAGTGTCTTTCCATACATCTTTATCTAACACGTAGTCCACAATTTTGTAATATGACTTTTCAATTAAAATACTTTTAATGTAAGTTTTAAACTTAGGAAATGGTAATCTTAATATATGCTCCGGAATCTTATTGCAAAAACTCATACAGTTCCCCATAAAATATAATAATAGTAATAATAACACACACACTCAACATAGCCCCACACTAGGGAAACCCTGGGTCGCGAGTGCCATGGACACACACATAGACAACCACAATTTATACCCAAACTCACAAGAAAAATAAATAGGACATACAAATATCTCTCCCGCTCCGAGAATCGAACCCGCCACCTCTGCGTGGCAGACCAGTATAGTAGTCGTTCGGCCACAGAAGCAGTTTAGATATATAAAAGAATCGTTTACCTTAGTTAAAACCCATTCACGCTCGGAATCGAGGGCAAAAACTAATTACAACTAAATATTTGTTGTAAGTCCAGTTTTCTTCAAATTTAATGACATTATTACAAAAATTATTTATTCTATTTGATTTGCTATTTTATTCAATCGCTTAGCTTGAAACACGCATTGAAATAAATCGATAAAAAATCATCCAATGCACTTGAATCGACCTTCATAAAATTGAAGCGGAACATGCATTTAGGCCTTATAGCCTTATAACCTTATAGCCTTATAGCCTTTTAGCCTTACAGCCTTATAGCCTTATAACCTTATATATTTGACAGTAATTGTTTCGGACGAATGTCGGACGGAGAATGAGAGCACAGGGCTTGGTCTGTCACGCAGAGGTCCCGGGTTCAATTCCCAGGCCGAGAATCCACAGAATTGCAAGTTGGATATTGTTATGGAGTTGCTTCTTTTTCGTATATATCGAAATTTGTAATAAGTATGGAATTATACCTAATTCCGTATTCGCGGTGTCCGTGAATGAATTAAAAGTAATTTTTGTCCAAAATAGAGCTCCTTGTGAAAGAGTTCGTCCAAGGAAGCACTGCCACGTTACCTATTTCTGCCGCCAAGCTGTAATGTGACCATTACTGCGTTCCGGTTTTGAAGGGTAAGGGTGCTGCTGACATTACAGGCACGTGTGACTTACCAACTTGTGTCTCAGAGTGACGAGCGCAGTGGCAATGCCCTTCAGATATTTGTGATTTAACGCTCTTAGTGGCATTATAACTGTTATGGACAGGCGTGTCGTTGGTATCATAAAAAAAATGTATACCTATATTATTGATAAAAACAATTTTTCATGTTTTATAGAACGATGGGTGGTTAATTTCCGTGTCGTGTAATTGCTCACCCCGGAGAGTTTTTCAATTACTATTTGATTACTCATTTTCACGAACTTGTTGGTTACGAGATTAATTATAATATCGTAATCATACCCGTGTTTTTATAAACTACCTACAAGCTACCATATTACATATTAAAGTAAAAACCACGCTTGAGCAATAGTGTAATGAACAAAAAAGACCCCATTGCTAGGAGACTATTACCACTGGACCGTACGATAGAGTTTATTGAACTAAGACGTCTAATAGCTTTAACATCACTGAGTTATGTTGGAGTAACATACGTGCATTAACACTGTCATGCACAGTAACAAATATGTCATATAAACAGTTCATCAAATTTAAAATATCTTAATTTTGTGGGTTGAATTTGAAATCATGAAATTGATTAAATACTAAGTCAACAAACCATTCAAAAACGAACGGTGTACATCAGTCTGTTCTTGACAGGGTTGTTGTTTATGTTCATAATTCGCCATTTGCGGTGTTTAAAACAATCGTGAAACAAAAATTTTATGTGGAAGGTTTTATGCAGTTAAAATTAGAAGTGCCATGTACAAGTCCAATCGTGTACATATGTACTACTGCCATTTACGGGATGGTAACGCTAAATACCAACTGGTTACATTGGATTCAGTTGAAAAACATGCCAAGAGGCTTGGATTAGTGACTCGGAATAAGTGAGGTGAAGTTGCAAAGTTTCGAACGCCGCCGTAAAGTTGCCTGCTTACCGGTATACTACAGAATATGTCACGGAGAGTGTACGAGGGAATTGCACGATTTACTTCCGCCTTCCCCTTTCCATCATCAGGGAACTCGACGTAAGTTGCGGTTGCTGTAGTGAATATTCCAAAGATTAGAACGAAGCGTTACGCTTCCACATATTATTTTACAGATATGGGGTGGAATTCCTTAACTGCAGATTTATTCTCTGAACACTGTAGCTTAGGCTTTTTCACATAGAGAGTGAATAGGCATTATTTAGAGCGGTTTACACATGGGATGTAAGGGAGCAATCACCACCTAAGCTCTTAATGTCAACCTCACCTGCACGTGGATCACATCCTGTAGTACCTAACGAGGCTCAGGTAACCGGTCGATGGTGGTATAGGCATTCCCATAATCACATAAAAAAAAATTACTGGCCACTACCGGGCAGCAACACTGTGCCCTGCGATCTTCAACCCGCATGCCCAGCGTGGAGATTATGGGCATAGACCCCACAAATGAATAAACAACACAGGAAAGGCCCCCAGTTCCCGGCCGCCTAGCTATTCCTGGTCACGATAGCGGCCATGGTACTAAGAATCCCCGGGCTACCTCAGGCTATCTAAAACAACTGACCCTGGCATCGTTTAATAGACAAACTCTGAGGCTCAATGAGCACCTAGCACAGTTGGAAGCGGCGCTAGAGAACATAAGGTGGCATGTTCTAGGGCTATGCGAAGTTCGAAGAGAGGGAGAGGATACCATAACCCTGAACTCGGGCCATCAGGTGATCAACCATCCCAAGGTGGCGTAGGATTCCTTGTCTTCAGGGCCTCCTCTAGCAACGTTGAGGAGATCTCTAAGTGTGTCGACCAGGGTAGCGTATCTTATACTTCGGCTATCAAAAAAGTATAGCTTGAAGATTGTACAGGTCTACACGCCGACTTCGATACATTTAGATGACGAAGTGGAAGGTATGTACGAGGATATATCAAAAGTCTTACACAACACCACCAAGGCCCACTTCACTTTTGTTATGGGGGACTTTATCTCGAATAGGCCTACGTGGTTTTGGAAGTAGGAATCACAGGGGGCAGATGCTGATCAACTTCCTCGAGAGGGACCGCTTCTTCTTGATGAATTCGTTCTTTAAGAAGAAGACTCAAAGAAAGTAGAGATTGACTTCATCATGGTGGATAAACGACACATATTCAGAGACATCTCCGTGAGCAGCAGGTTTAATACAGGATCTGATCACCGACTCGTACGAGGCTCTCTGAATATCGATCTCAAACTGGAAAGACGCGGCTTGATGAAGTCCACGCTCCGGCCTAATACACTCCAGATCATGGTGGGCGTCGGTAAATTTCAGAAACTTCTCGTGCAAAGATTCGTTCAATAGGATCCCGCTGATGACGTCGACGAGACCCTGCAAAACGTGGTTGAAACATTGAGGTCAGAGAGCATCAAATTTTGTCGATTGCAGCGTGCAGGTACGAAGTTCAAACTCTCGAATGAGACTCTTCGGTTAGTGACTAAACGACTATCAGACCTCAACAAGAAGATTGCGAAGATGGTACGTCGTGACCTTCGGAACTGCAGTACACGCCTCATTGAGGAGACAATAGAACGAAACCGAGGGTCCAAAGTGTTCCCTCGGCAGCTTAGAACGAGCAAGGCTTATATTAACACACGATGGTCGAACTATAACGTCGAAGCCGGAGATGCTCGCTTACGGCCTACCAGATATCAGCCAAGACGAGATCGAATTGGCTCTAAAACAGCTCAAAAATGGAAAAGCCCCCGTTGAAGACGGAGTTACTTCAGAACTTCTGATATTCGGAGGAGTTCTAGTCATCAAGGTACTACAGAACTTGTTTAACTCCGTCATTTAATGTGGGAGAACTCACTCCAGAGCCACGTCTATAAGCTGTTTTTTAGAGTCATTACGAATCGTCTCGCCAGAAGACTCGACAAGTTTCAGCCACCGGAGCAGGCCGTATTTCGACGGAGATACGGCACCATAGATCACATACACACAGTGAGGCAGATTATACAGAAGTCAGAAGAGTATAATCGGTCCCTGTGTGGACTATGAAAAGGCTTTGATTCCGTCGAAACCTGGGCTGTCTCGGAATCTTTGCAGCGATGCCAAATGAACTATATATAATTTTTTTTAAATAATATTGAGAATGATAAATGTAATAGAATATACTACAGTTTTAACCATTCTTCTCAGAGGAGAGATTATTATTAGTCCATGTACAACACAATGTATTCTTAAGAATTAACTATGTAAAATATACCTTTCTGTAACGATGTACTCATAAATACAATAAACAATTGTGTGCTGAATACGAACATTTCTTTTAAAAGCTGTCGAAAAATTTGCAAGGGATAAACAAATTTTCAAGACCCCTTATGCAAATTAGTTCCACCTTTTGTAGCACTTGGAATTTATTTACTTTCATTTAAATTCACGTCTTTTCTGTAACAAAAATATAAAATAATTTTGTAATACTTGACATGAATTTGTGTTTTTTACCATACAGGCTTAGAATAATAACGCATAGAATGATAGTTTCATATCAAACGAACTGTCACAAGTGAGGCAAAAATCAAATTCATGTAGGCTAGTTTTAGTAGTAGGTTAATTTTCGGTTTTAGTGAATATTTACATAAAAATACAAGTTGAAACGCGTTACTTCCTTGGGGAATGTGATGTTAGTATCTATTTTATGTTTGTCTGACGTATTTTTACACTCATTTACCGCACATTTCGTCATTTTTAGCTAAAATTCTTGATCTGTTCGCGGTGCAAGTTGACCTTGAGCACCGAAGGCCCGCCCGCTCGTATAGGCCCTTTCGGCGCGCTTCAATTTGCCTCACTTAGCGTGTGCGGACTAGGTTTCTATGCGTTATTATTCTAAGTATACAGGATTATTTTGAAAATACTGACAACCTCCCTGGACTATATTACTAACATCATAAACAACAACCTTTTGTTCCGTGACCATTTTACAAAACATAATTAATTTACCAAAAATAAACTTTTAAGCTTTTCTTGTACTCATAATAAAAGCGTGAATATATAAAAAAAAACATCTTTTATCTGAACAGGTATATAGCTAGTCATACATATTTCCTTAATTGATGGGTTTCACACCAAGAAACCTAAAAATGTAAAAATCTGATTTTCCGAATAAACATTTGGTAGCTATAGTTACAATTTAATATTATCTATGTTGTAACAATAACTTACATTATTATTTATATTACTTATTTACATGACTTGCATTACTTACACTACATACATTATTTTGCTTTACATTTTTACTTGATACATAATATTGTTATATTTGGCGGCATGGCTTACAGGGTTGCGATCGCTCACCATATGGTACTGGCAAAAAATCAGCTGTTTGACTTTTCACGGTCTACAGTATTTGTGCTGAGTCAGGGCCATTTCAGCACAAACTGGAGTCATACATAAAATTTTGTTAATTCTCATAGTATTTGTATTTAATGGCTACTGCTCATTGTAAACTGCTATTTCTCCCACCAAGCAGTAGTATGAGCGTTGCTACGTTCCGGTTTGGAAGGGTAAGGGTGCTGGTGAAATTACAGGTACATGGGACTTGTCAACTTATGTCTCAGGGTAACGGGCGCAGTGTCCTTCAGATCTTTGCGATTTAAAGCTTTGAGTGGCACTGAAACTGTTATGGACAGGCGTGTGGCTTACCATCAGGCGCACGACTTGTTCGTGCCGTCACCGGATAATGTTTTTACATAGTTTTTAAATTGTTTTTAGCACAGTATGTGTTTTATATAAATGTGTATTAAATTAATAATGTATGTTCTATGTGATTTTGTTTCTGTTTGTATTTGTGCTGAATATATCTATCTGTCTTTCTACTACCTGACACTTTTTAGATTTATATTTGGCAGTAAGATAAATTCAAACGTGCAAGCGTCCTCCGCGACGACACCCACCTCTGTCCTGCACAGAGGTATCACCTTCTAGAGCAATCTATTTAAATATATTTATTTTTGTATGAAAGTAAAATAATGATGAATTTGTTCCATGTCTTTTAATAAAAGACATGGAACAAAAGTTGTTACTTATGATGTAGGTATACAGTCCTGCGAGGTTGTTAACAAATAACCGTGTATAGATATGTAATCATATTTTGAGCTCTGATTTCAATTCTTTAAATCCTGTAAGAGTTAAAGGTTGTCATGACATTTCAATGAATTTAAACTTTTGTTTCAGACGTTAACGTAATCTGCCCGGGCAAATCTGGACATGGGTCTCTGTTGCTACCAGATAACTGCGGCGAAAAGGTAAGTCAAAATCATAATATAAATAAGACAAGTAATGTAAGTACATACAAACACGCATGCATACATAGCGGCGCGGCTTTGTATGTGTGCACGCCTAACGCGCTCCATGTACATACGCACGCACACATTCGCACAATCTCGCGATGTACTCGAGTTGCAAAGCGCGGATGGACGCACTCGCCTTTCATAATTAAAGCGTTCGGTCAGTGTTTAAAATATTTAAAATATCTTTCTGTGTCACACTCATGTTTTTTTATTTATAAATGTATCGTTATATACAGGGTGTCCGGTAAACAGTGGATAAGCCTGAAATGCCTTATATTAGAGCTTACGAACGTTCAAAAAAATATAAAGAAAAATATATCCCATGATATAACTTAACCTAACATATAACTTTTTTCCTTTAAATTTAATTATTTTCACCTTATTTTACGTTTTTACAACACGTCTACAAGTTAAAGTCCTTTGGTTTTTTGGTGTCATAATATTCTACATTAACTGTGCTAATAGATAAGCAGTAAACAGTACGACTAACTATGGCACTTAAATTTTAAAAAAGTTTTATTTTATTTTTCAGTGCAAATTCTTTTTTTCATAAAGTTTAAGGCATCTTGGATATAAAAAAAAATATGATAACCTGAGTGGTCAACGATTCTAAAATAATGTGTGTTTAAAGTAGATTTCAAAATGGTATAATTCATTATTGTATCTAATATTAAAAGAAAATTATTGCTATTGATGTGCAAAAGGAGTAATTTGACTTAAAAATAAGTTGTAACTCTATCGACTAATATTGTAGATAGAGTTCCAAGAATTGGAGAGGATGTCGGTTATATTTTTCTGTATCTAATGGAGCAATGTTATGTCAAACATGTTTGACGTAACTCCACTTATGCTATGCTTCCATGACGGTGATATTTTATCTCTAGGTGTATAAGCGATATTCGAAGTGAGTCCGAGGTTTCTAGATTTGTATAGTCTCGGATTCGGAACGAAATGGATCCATAGATTTAATTATAGAAGGTTAAAATATTATTATCACTAATTTCTAATTCAGACTGCGTAGCGCTTCTCATTGTCATAAGTTTTCGTGTTTCTAGAACATAAATAAACAAGGCAAGTTTTTATTACCGCTAACTTCTAAACACGGCGTTGCCGTTTATACAAATAACTTTGATTGTGCGACTTTTGCAAAATTCTCACACACTAATCGATGAACGAAATTTTCCAAATATTCATTAGTGTAACAAAATCACATATTGTGCTACAAATTAGTTCCGTCGCGCACCGCTAGCTGACATTAGCGTCGATATAGCAAATTCTGCATCACGGTGTTATGATTGTCCCTCGAAGAATGACGATTCGAACTTTAATGGGAACCCACATTCTGCATTATGGCGCATCTAGTACTGCTTCTTTATTTAGTTGGAACTGCGCTTTAGATCGCTCATTGCTAGTATAGTATAGTAATGTACGACAGCGGTTTCACACAGAGTCGCTTCCTATTTAGAACGGTGTATTCCCATACTTCCGTTACGTTCCGTCTAGGGGGATTGGTTTCCTCAGTCGTCACCCGTACTAATAATAATATGTAGTATAACAACGCATTCAGTTCTGTTGGGGCTGCCGTGGCGTTGCAGTGCTTCGGGGATGTCTGCGGAGGCGCACGCTGGTGACTTCCATCATATAATGAGAAGACGCTGCGCCTCCATGCTAGTTAGCGTCAGCGGTAGCACCAACGGACTCCTAAGTGTGTTCATAGACCGGTGGGACATCCTGATTTTACAACATTGGGTGCAGCTCTACACTTTCATTTTATTTCATTTTCAGGCCTAATAATACGAGTCCGAAGAGAACTTGTTACTAACACTGTGGAAAATATTCCGAAATAAATGCTTATTAATATTATTATTAATAATTTGGCAGACAACCACGCTAATTATCTGGAGCCTCAAATAAGGGAGTACCCTTACTATTTTAGGAACGTGCATTCCCCTAATTGGTCCTACCACTTACAGCTCCTTTCATTAATGTCTAAATACCTGATGCTGGCCTCCTTCACAGTCATTCCACCTTTTTGTCATTCTCTTTCGTTCTTGAATTCCTTTTGCTTCACTATTCTAACGTTTGTTCTATCCGTCGTCATCAAAATTCTTGAAACGCGAGGACGTGCCCATAAATGTCCATGCCCATGCCCGTGTCTATTTTGTTAAACTTCACGTCGATTACTATTAAAAAAAAGTTGTATAAGTAAGCCCGAGTAGGCCCTTTTGGGTGAGTATTGTGTTAGTTACTTTTATAGGAAGTGTCTTATAATAATTGTACGTTTTCTTCATAGCATTTTATTTGTTACAACCTTATCTTTTCCTCTTTTAACATTTCTTACAACAAATCTTGTGGACCGATCCTTCTGCATTCTTATTTCGCTAAAGCTAGGCTATAAACTATATAGCTGATAGTATCTGAAATGATGGATAGTGGTACCAACATTGAGAACATACAAAGCGAAAGAAACAAGAACTCTAGAATAGTTATAGGAAATGAAACTATTTTTCCGGATTTAAATCGCGTATATTTGTTTTTTCAAACAAACCGACGTTTCGGGCCCTTTACAGGTCCCATGATCACGGTTGACTGAGGTGGTACAGTCTTCAACCAGTTATGTCTAATATTGCTGCAACACCCTATTTTTTCCACTATAGTTACAATAGTTATTAATTAAATACCTTATTTTTAATTTTACAAAGAAAACATTCCAATTTACGCTACATTAAGTTTTACAAATTATTTTATTGCATGAATTTTTATTAAGTTCAATTTATTATTAATAGAAATTAGAACAAACTAAAATATATTAATTAGTACTGCAGTCTTATGTCTGTTTGGGATTTTTCATTAGAGGAAATACTGGATCCCAAACTGGTGGTACGGAGAAACCATCTTCCCTGTTGAAATTAGGATGTTTTTTAATTTCAATGGCCTCTCGCAGCATCCTAGGCAGATAACGGACTTCTTTTGCAAGGGCTTGGGGTTTGTCAAACTTCATTGAATGTGTAGGTTTATCCATGATATGCTCGCAGACTGCAGACTTGTTTACGCGACGACCTGTAAAGGGCCTGAAACGTCGGTTTGTTTAAAAAAACAAATATACGCGATTTAAATCCGGAAAAATAGTTTCATTTCCTATGTGTAACAATCGCGAAAACCTAAGAACAAAATAGTTATTTACCGCGAAAGTCCGCTATTGATTCCAAGGAGGCGGTACGAAGGATTCTACGCTAGAATCCAATATAACGCTCGAGATAGGAATAATTTTTCTCTTGATTATAACACACTAGAGGAAAATAAATAGAGATGGTTTAAAAACAGCCGCCGTCAGACCGCCCTGCTAGTTCTATTTTAGCGCAATCTTCTTTTAATCTTTTTTCGTCGCACGCTGTTGTCACACATTCGATTTAAAATTCGCGGTTGAAATTCATAACTCATTATTCATTAAGAATTAAAAAAAAAGTCATTAAGTCACTACCTGTAAGCTAACAAGTCGAGACCGCTTGTAATGACTGTTCTTCTTATCGTATCGATAAGATACATTATAATGCTTGCCATCGTGGAGAAAGGGTTTGTCATTCGGCGTAAGGTACTCGCCGATGGTTGTCCAGGATGTAATTACTTGACGAGTTGAGAAGTCTCAAAACGGTAAAAAAAATAATGTCACACCCGTTCGATTACTAGAACTTCTCGACCGGCAAAGGCTAAAAACGTTATTCAGAATGTAGTTGTCGAATGAAAGTTACCGAACGTCCTAATATTTACAAAGCAAGAATATAATATGGAAATCTCTTGTTATTTCAAATAAAGTCTGGATTTTCTTCAATTTTATTAATTTATTTTAATGCAAGACTTAAAAGGATTTTCATTTTTCTTATAATCTATTTCATCGACTAACTCCGTAAACGCTGTTGGATAATGATATCGAATTCGAATCAAACGTTTAACTCGGAATGTCCTGAATGGCTCGGAAAGCGCCCTTCGATTCGAGAACGATATCCAGTCGAACGATTCGGTTAAAATATCGAAGAGCTCTGAATCGGGGTTCTGATTGCAGCTTCAGTAGGGCAAGCACGACACGGCGCGGCTTGCGTGAGAGCAGCGCATCGTGAGAGCGAAATAAAGCGCAAGATCTCTATGCAAGAATAGCAATATTTCGCGCTGTGTGTCCCTCTCCATCGGACAGTGGAAGTATAATCTCAGTACAGAGTACTAAAAAAACCGACCTCAAAAGTACGTGAAATTACGTCTATTTGCTAAGTTTCATTGAAATATCCCCTAGTTCGCCACTATACAGGACTTGATACTGGATATAATAAAAATAGGTTCTCACTACGACACTACTCAAAGTATATCGAGAGAAAAACGCCTTGAATTGGAGAAATGGCAAAATCAACTAAATAATTGCTAAAAGTAATTGCTCCTAAATTAAAGTAAGGCGCTATTTATAAAAATGAATCTTCATGCGTGAACAGCCACCCTTTGAGGTGGATGATTTTCTTCAAAATGAAATGGTACCACTATGGAAGTACCCCCTTTCCAACAAAAAAAGAATCATGAAAATCGGTTCACAAATACCGGAGTTATCGCGTAACATACATATAAAAAAAAAGAACATACAGTCGAATTGAGAACCTCCTACTTTTTTGAAGTCGGTTAAAAATAAATATTCATAGTATGACTGAGATCCCTACATTAACTGAAAAATGGGTTGATGATCTTTAAACAATTGAACAGGTGTCCATCAAACATAGCCTCGGCCCATCGGGGTTACCTATCAGTGGTCCGAAATGACATTTTCCAGAAATAACGTTTGATCGAAATTTCATAACCTCGAAAGTAATTTTGAGAGGAAAATGTTTTTTCTTTTAAACCTAATTTAACCTAACCTAACCGAACTTAATCGTATTATCGCGATAAACATTCAACATATCTTGAAAGAACAACTGTTTCGTTATAATTCGGTTCTCAGTCTAATGAAATTCGAACAAACGTTTTTCGGACAAAATAATTTTCGACTTTGTGATAAGTTACCTCCATCGGGTCTTGATAGAAAAACCGCTTTGAGATCAGTTCGTCTGTTTAGTACCTAAGACGCCACAGATGGGTATACAAACAGACACACGACAAAGGTTTCAAAAGGTTAATAAAAAGTAATCACAGAACCCTCTCGGCAGGAAGGGGTACGTTATTCTGAGAAGGCAAAATGAAACAAACTTTTTCATTCCACTCTGGCTCTATTCAATATTGTGCTGTCGCCGTAAATAAACCGCTTTGCTCCCCAGTCTAATATTATTCTTAGCACACACAAAAAATCTAACTATTCTACAAATCCAACCCGTAACGGAAAATCCACGTTATATAATCTATGTACATTATTACTTAGGGACAATGGTCTGCATTCCGGATACATTTATCGGATATCCGCGCATAATGAAGTTCCGCAGCATGCACATGATCACTGCACCGCGATCTGGCTCTCAGCCAGACTGCATGATAAATATTTGTACTGTATAATGCCATTTCTTGTCATACATGCTTTAATTACCTTCTACAACCGGTTATGACAAAAATGGGGAGGTAGTAAAATTCGTGGAAATGTTCCCATGCAGAGATCGGAACTGGCGGAGTATATTTACGTAAACATCAAGTAATACACATAGAGTGGATGACACCTGTTTGAAAGCCTGGAATAATTAAAAATTAAAAGCAAAGAAACTAAACAATATAGTGTATATAGGGGGTTCTTTGTCAAATTGGAGTAAAAACTTCCAGACGGTTGCTCCAAGTATTACTTCAAAATGCGAGGATAGGGGTAACGACTGGCCGTACTATGTAGTACAATACGAAAAGTTTAAATATTTAAACTATCAGATAGGTCCAGGTAATTCTTCCCACAAGGACTCAAATCTTAGAAACAAATCGATAATACCGACGTTTCTCTCGCATTTTGTTTTTTTTTTATGAAGAACATTTTGCAATTGGCCGCAGTGGGCCTTTACTGCGCCAAAAGGGTGAGCTGAAGGCTCCTAACCCGTTTAAAAAATTAAGTAAGGGCCTGAGGGCGCTCAGGTGTGCGCATACTTCGGCCCGGGACGCTACACGAGCTTTCCGCCAGAAGCACGTACGTGTAGGAGTGAAAACTCTGTCATAATTAAAATTCCATCGAGGTAGTCACGAATTGTAAAGATTTTCCCTCAAATACTGCGGTGTTCCACAATGCAGAATTTTGATAAAATGGGTCAACGCCATCTCACCCTTTTTTTAGGCAACTATATGACGAGCAGATTGCTTTTAGAGGTCTATTGTACGAAATAAGTTTCTACAAACTTATTGTGAATACACGTTATATTGAGATACTTAGAATTACAAATTTTTTCCTGTAAATAAACGATAGTAGTAATCTACATGTTAATCACACATAAAAAATATAAAACGAAATTCAGTACAGTAATTCCGGGGTTTTTGATGGAGGTATTACCTACTTTATGTGTTTAGTTTCCTTGAAACTTAAGTCAAATATATTCCGCCTATGTTGAACTTTGCTCATGAGTTAATTGTCATCTTTTTTAAAGATGGCTCACGTTGAAAATGGTCTTTCCGATAAATTGGTAGCTACGTGCCTGTAAAGAAACGGGAATCATATAAATAAAAATTAAAAAAAGAAATCGAATAATATTATTTATGTTTCTTTTCAGGCACGTAGCTACCTTTAAAACTTTTAAACACACTTGCTTATCGGCTTTTTTCGATTTCCATGGTCACCAATTGGTGACAATGGGACTATTACGGACTCCTTTGTACATTTTATACTTTTGTTCTAGCTGTCATGGTGACAGTGATTTGTTGATTACATGTATTGTGTCAAGTAAAAAGTAAACTTTTATTCGCGGAAAATAATTAGTAATTTGTGATAGCCGAAACTAACTCGGAATAGCATCATCGGCATCATCACCTCGAGAGTGAGTATGTATATCCTTTCAAACAAAAAAAGAATTTTCAAAATCAGTCCACAATTGACGGAGAAATCGGATAACATACATAAACCATACTTGCAGCCGAACGTATAACCTCCTTCTTTTTTTTGAAGTCGGTTAAATAAAAATATAAAGTAAAATATTGACGTAACAATTAAACAACATTCACAATCTTGTTAGGAAAATTACACAGCATAATACGAAAACCCCGTTAGCTTTCTAATTAGAAAAAAACTAAGAGCAACACTGTACGAAATGACGAATGATAAAAGTTGTAAATTATAAATTTCCGTGAACAAACTCACTTTATTTACGATGTTTGATATTCATTCCAGTGTCACTGCCATTTGTCACGCACTGAATACATAATGCTTTGTTTTTTGTGAATAATTTGTTCATAAAGATGATGGGTATGAAGTAACCTAGAGTGAAGTTATTTATGTGGTTAGTTGCAAAAAGATACTTAATCTAATCAAAATCTAGTAGCAGTAGAGCCCCTTGTGAAAGAGTTCGTCCAGGGAATTACTCCCACCTTACCTATTTCTACCGCCAAGCAGTAATCTGAACATTACTGCGTTCCGGTTTAGAAGGGTAAGGGTGCTGGTGAAATTACAAGCACATGGAATTTGCCGTACTTGTGTCCCGGGTTGACTGAAGCGGTGGCAGTGACACTGTGACACAGTAGCTTACCATCCCGTTCGTCCCGTCACTTGATCGTGAAATCGTTATAACTTTGCGGTGGCCAATTTGGAATCTCTTTATTGATGGTGAAACGTAAAAACGTAATTTAAATACGTTCGAAAATAAATACAGGCCAACCGTTACAAGATATACTAGTTATAGATGTAGTGAATAAATTTGAAAATCGAGTTTGCCGCGCCTATAAGCCATCGTGTTAATGACGCATGTCTAATGGTGTATTTACATTATATTAACGACGATTAAATGCGAAACTTTATTGTCGTCACACAAGCTCATAAGCAGTAGTGCAACGTGTAGCAAATCTAGGCAGTATTTTTACTATACGGCCCTAAGGCGGTAGGTAGTGATTTTTTTTATTTCTACATTCCTGCTGCCGCTGCCGGGCGTAGAATCACGGATAAACATCCGGCTCGACTACTGCCGCCTTCGCCTTGCGCCAAATTCGCGCCGCTACCTCAAACAGCAGTAGACTTCTTGACTTCATTTATCAAAACGAATAAATAGTTTTTAAAACATACATACTCACATATTATACCATGACATACATAATTTTCAAAAAAATGTGTCTTTAGAATGAAGGATTCCGACACCGTCGCGTAATTAAGTCTGCAGTCTGCGAGCATGTCATGGATAAACCTACACATTCAATTAAGTTTGACAAACCCCAAGTCCTTGCAAAAATTCCGTTATCTACCCAGGATGCTGCGAGAAGCCATTGAAATTAAAAAACATCCTAATTTCAACAGGGAAGTTGGTTTCTCCGTACCACCAGTTTGGGATCCAGTATTTCCTCTAATGAAAAATCCCAAACAGACATAAGACTGCAGTACTAATTAATATATTTTAGTTTGTTCTAATTTCTATTAATAATTAATAATAAATTAAACTTAATAAAAATTCATTCAATAAAATAATTTGTAAAACTTAATGTAGCGTAAATTGGAATGTTTTCTTTGTAAAATTAAAAATAAGGTATTTAATTAATAACTATTGTAACTATAATGAAAAAATAGGGTGGTTTGCATTAATATTAGACATAACTGATTGAAGACTGTACCACCTCAGTCAACCGTGACCATGGGACCTGTAAAGGGCCCGAAACGTCGGTTTGTTTGAAAAAACAAATATACACGATTTAAATCCGGAAAAATAGTTTCATTTCCTATGAAAAAAAAATTAATGCTTAAAAAATGTTCATTTATTTATTCAAGATATTCCACATAGAAAACACTACGCATTATAAAGTGAAGCATTTAAACTTATAAAGTAAGTGCCTCTACAGTTTAGGAAAATCACAGCATGCAATAGCAACAATATAAGATAAAATATATAAAAATTACAATGAAACAAATAGAAAATATATTGAAAACAAATAGAAAAAGTAATAAAATATAATTCATGCATACATTATAACTATTCAGTCTACACTCTGGTCATACATAGGGCTCACATACGTTTCCGGAACTGGCCACTTACGTAAACAATATTTACAAAGAAATCACAACATTTGAAAATGGAACTCTTTGGCTGTAAGACAGTTTATTTAATCTGACTGTCACTTGTTTTTACATTGTGGCGTCATTTTAGAAGTTGGTTGTCTACCATGGACTTAACTCGTGAAAATTTTCGTAGTATGATTTTCTACGACTTTAAGTGTAAGGTTAACAGCTCAGCGGAGCTTCGCTCGGCTTCCAACTGCTTTTGGCGATAAAGCACCATGCAAGACGACTATTTATAGCTGGTTTTCAGAATTCAAACGCAGACGTGTGAATCTCAGTAACGAATTTCGTAATGGTCGCCCGTCCACTGCTGTGAACAACAAAGACATCGATGGTGTGCGCCGTATGATCAAAACAGACAGGCATGTGACATACCATGAGATTCGGGCATCTTTAGGCATAGGCATGAGTCAAATACAATCAATACTACACAAAAATTTGGGTATGAAAAAGCTGTGCTCTCGGTGGATCCCACACAATTTGACTGAGGCTAAAAACGTATCACGTCACTTGGTGCAAAGCCATGCTTACCAGGTTCAACGAAGGGGCGTTAAATTTGGTGTGGGTAAGTAACAGGTGACGTTACTATGTCTCACACCCTGACGACCTGGCATATTGTGACTTTTATTTATTTCCAAAAATTAAGAACCAGTTACGTGGTCAACGATTTTCATCACCTGAAGAGGCTGTCGAAGAGTATGAAAAAAAAAGTTTCAGAGATTGTCTCGGAAGAGTGGTATAAATGTTTTCAAAATTGGTTCATTCGTATGAAAAAGTGCATTAACGTTAACGGAGAATATTTTGAGAAACAATGAATTCATTTCTGACCATGTATAGTATTTTTGTCTTGTTCATTCCGGAAACTTAAAGTGCGCCACACGTATTTTAGCTTACAATAGTCGTAATTAATATATATTATTCTTTATATAAGATTTTTTTCTGAGAAATAAAAATTTGTAAATATGATGTAACATAAAGATTATTAGTCTAATTTTCATTTTTTTCCTCGCATCGCAAATGCGATGATGACAAACATTGTATGCCACACTGGCGGAACAGCAATCATAAATTTTCGTGCCATTAAAGTCCTCCCTTACGTTGCATTTAAGTCAATTTCATCTTTTAGCAACTCGGTAACTCAGACTTGAATTCGCCACGATTTGAAAAAGAATTCTTCCGATAGTAGGCAGTGCAGAAAGATAATTCGTCGGTTTACGGACCTGGTCTGCCACGCAGAGGTCCCGAATGCGATTCCCGAGCCGGGAGAAATATTTGTATGGCCTTTTATTTCTATCGTGAGTTTGGGTGTGATTTGTGGTTGTCTATGTGTGCGTCTATGGCACCCGCGATACAGTTTCCTTAGTGCGGGCTATAAGTGTGGGCGTTAAAAGTACCCACATTGAATACATTCCACTAATTTTGGTGTCATATTTATTACGTTTTCTAAGGGCACTGATCACTGATCAATAATCAAAAATTTTCAAACTTCATTTAACAGGTCATTTAGATATGGCAGTTGGTGTGTAATAAGTGTTGATTATGTCTCCTATGTTTATCACCTAGGCCGACCGGGCAATGTGGTTTGCCTGCGAGGTCACATTCACAGATAAAACATACGTATATATTTTTAAATCATGCAATACACTTTTAAATTATGTAACGATTGTCATTTGTTTATCTAGGAAGAACCAAGATCATTGGAACGCTCTTCCCTGTAAAATTTATTTACAAAATAGTTTTCACAACGTTTGATATTATAAAAAAAATGGCGGCAGTTTAGAAAAGAGTCGCCTGTAGTTGTTGTAGTATTAATACCCTCTACACGTTGTTTATTAAAGCAATCGCCTATTATTTTATTTTATTAGAATATTATTTTAGGTAGAATATTATTTTATTTTTATTTACTTTTATTTTATTTTATTTTATTCACGTTGTTGAAGAATATATGATAGTAGGCTGGCAACTACTTACCGCCGAAATAATAGGTACAATAGGTTTAGGTACCTAAAAAGAAAACTTTGCTGGCCTTCCGGGCAGCATTTGATATAATTATAAATCTTAGTTAGCAAAACATTAAAAAGAATTAAAAAAGGCCACACTGCATTTTTTCTGTATTATACATTTTTAACACTACACACTAGCATTTATGTTAATATACTTATATATCATCGAGTGTATAACCAGAAATAGAGACGAAATAAGGGCAATATATTCCTGGTAACACATTAGCGATACAGCTCTTATAAATATCAACTCTCGTTTGCACTGAAATATAGACAGGCCAACTACTGACCTGTGTGTACGTCTCCGTATATTCCAAAAAATATTCTGTATTTATTGTAATAAAGATAATATCTCTAACAATGCCGTGTTCTCTTTGGTGGTGTGCGAAAACCAGCAAAACATCTAATTACAAAACAAACGGAATCACATTTCATCGGTAATTAAATATTAAATATGTAATTTTGCAATATTCGTCCATTGTAGCAAAGCTCAAGTTAACTGGTCGATTTGAAGTGAAACAGTTGACGACACCCATTGACGACACCCGTCAATTGTTTCAAACTCGGGATGGCCTATCGGGGTGCAGTTGTCACAGTAATGATATAGCAGAATAGTTTTCAAACAAATTAAATGACATTTCGTCTCTATATCTGGTTATATACTCGATGTTATATATATTTACCATTTTTTATTCTATTCAACACTTTTATTAGCTATATATAAAAATGTCACAGTGTATAAGCAATAGTAGTATAGATAGTAATTTCAGAAAAGCGATGCATAATTTCGCCACTGTACGTTAAGTCAGGATGGCCGAGCGGTCTAAGGCGCTGCGTTCAGGTCGCAGTCCACTTCTGTGGGCGTGGGTTCGAATCCCACTTCTGACATCAACAATTTATGCACTTTTTTTGTCATATGTATACTAATAATAATAATAATAATAATGGGGGCCAGAAAACAAAAAATCACAAGGTGCCAGAATTTAAAAAAAAATGTACTTTTTTAATATTTTTAATTTACTATTGTATAGTGTTAAGTTATTTTGTGTGTGTTAACATACATATATGTTATTTCATGTCTCGAGACAAACGAGACTGGCGAAATGATTTTCCGAGTTCCATATACTCCTACTTAAGATGGGATATTTACGGGCAGGATTAAAGCCCTTCGCGGGCTGAACTTGGCCCGCGGACCGTACTTTACTCAACACTATGTGACAATATATGGTTATAATAATATTACAAGTTTTGTGTTCCCGTTCTGTTGTATTACCAATATGTTTATAGTATTTTTCTTTTACTACTTGCAGGTACGATACATAATCGACAAGTTCATGGACCTTCGTCAGGAGTCGAAGAAGAAGCTGGAGAACGACCCAGCGCTCACAATCGGTGACGTCACAACCGTTAACTTAACTATGCTCTCAGTAAGAAAACATGAACTATTTTTATTACACTACACATTACCTCAGCTGATATGGTTGTGATATATTAAAATTGCTCTCCGGGACCTACACTGTCACCTGATTCCGTACCATAAAGGAAAAAGGACCTTTTAGACGTAAATTCAAAACATTATTATTTCATAGTTCATAATTTAATAGCTGTATAAGCTCTCTGTGAAAGAGTTCGTCCAGGGAAGTACTGCCACCTTACCTATTTCTGTCGCCAAGCCGTAAAGTTAACATTACAGTGTTCCGGTTTTGTAGGGTAAGAGTGCTGGTGAAATTACAGGCACATGGGACTTGCAACTGTCTCAGGGTGACAGACGTAGTGGCAGTACCCCTAAGATCTTTGCGATTTAAAGCTCTGAGTGGCACTGCAACTGTTATGGACAGGCGTATAGCTTACTATCAGGTGCACCACTTGTTCTGCCCGTCACTTGATATTATAAAAAAATATATAACAAATTAAACTTGAAAATTACAGCATACAACATGTTCTAAAACTTTAAATCGTAAAACTGATTAAACAATATCTTTTTTTATAATTTATTTTATAGTATTATTACTAAGTGACTGGACGAACAAGTTGCAGGTTGTATGTATGAATGTATTAGGTTCGTTTGTTATATTTATATATGTTTGGATTATATATTAATCACGTAATATATTGTGTAATAATTATCAGTATAATTTATTAATATAATAATTCGCCGCGTTCGTGAATTTCGTTTTTCTTAAAGGTTGACTGGTAGAGAATGCTTTTAGCATTAAGTCCGCCTTTCGTACCATCATGTCTTGTGGTCAATAAAGTTTAAATAAATAAATAATATTCCACCTAATCGTTTGAAAGCATATATTTTTTCTCGTCTATAAATAGCGTAAGCTATTGACAGACATATCTAAGGGACGCTTTCAACATACTGATCCATAAACTTCTTGTAAGACGATTTCCCATATTTTCAACGTTTGATAAAAAGCTTTTGGTTTTACGCCACCTTTAAGCATTGATATATAAGTTCTCAGAAAAACAAAGAAATCTCTTTATTTCGCTTTCTTTTTTAGAATATTTAGAATATAAGTTATCAATGTTACAATATTACAATCCAAAATAAAATGTCAAGCATAATGATCGTTATCAACGCATACTATAAAAATGAATATAAAATAAAGTACAGTATAACCACTGCTTGTCTAAAGACAATGAAGTCGAGTAAAACAAAATTACAATTATTTCAAAAGAAACTCATCGACACTGTAGAATTCATTAACCAATAAAAGGAGTATGAGGGTCGTATTCCTGAACTCTACTCAATGCTCAAGTCAGGTTTTGAGCAGACTTGAGTATGATTTCAAGCACTGGAAATACGACCCTAATGGCAAGGACTGGAGTATGATTTTCAGTGCTCACTGCAATACTCAAGTCCTGACTTGAGTATTGAGTAGAGTTATGGAATACGACTCTTAGTCGGGTATAAAACGTTTCGTCGTTTGTAACACTGTTCAGTTTTGTGGGTAGATTTTAGAGGATGGAAAAAAATAAGTAGACGTTCGTAGAATCGGGGACCTATATATTACCCGAGGATTTCTTGTTGCAAGTTTGGTAATAATTAAGTAATCTGTGATACGGTAAGCAACGGATTTTATCTTTCTACTCGGCCTACGCTCGTCTAAAAAGATCCATTTAGTGTTTGGAACCTTCTTTCTTTAAATTTGTTATAGGCAATTCTTGAAATAAAGGTAGACTGTTTAATTTCATCCTTAGTGAATACTAGGAGCAAAAATGTAATATTTATACTTAAAATAAGTAAACGTATGTCAAAAACTTAGTTTAAGTGCGAATGCTGTATGGTGCGAATTCACACTAATCGCACTATCTTCCCCCAGCGACGTTACTAAATTATAAAAACTTTTTATTGATATAGTTAGTTACTTCTTGATCAAACGTTTAGGTATTTTATGAAATACTGTACCGCATGTTACGCATTCCGTTCAAAATATAAGCGATCGGCTTTGAATTTCAGGGTGGTATTCAGAGCAACGTGGTACCGGAGAAGTTTACAGCCACCTTTGATCTGCGATTGGCTTTGTCTGTCGACCACAAGGAGTTTGAGGATATGGTAAAGATTAAGTTCTCTAGAAAGGAGTATGAATGAGAACGTACCGAAGTACAATGTTACACAATACTTTCTGGTTAGCTCTAGAAACTTCAATTCTCAAACATCACCGTACCCATGTTTGTGATATGAATTATAGTGTAAACGCGCCATATGCGTGTTTATGGGCGCTCGCTTCCATCTTCTTTGCTCAGAGCGCAAGTACGTAAATACGTTGCACAAAATGTATGGTATGTAAAACTGTAGTATTATAAATACCCTTTAGTATATCCACACTGCTCGTGGATTTCTTTTAATAAAAGTTCAGTCAGTATTATATATAAAGATTGTAATGATTTTAGATAAAGCGCTGGTGCAGTGAAGCAGGCGACAATGTGACTTACACCTTTGACCAAAAGGAGCACTACGTGCCGCTAACTCCGCTGGATGCTACTAACCCCTACTGGCTTGCTTTCAAGTCGGCTACAGACGACTTGTGAGTTTTAATTAAAAGCTCATTAATTTCCTTTCAACTTTCATTTGTTTACAGATAATATATGTATATCTTTATTTACAATATTTAGGCAAGGTCGTCTTCCATTCGTAAGTGCTTAAAGTTTTATAACTTCTGATGATAAAGTTAAACATTTGATTTATGATATCAAGTTATTATAGTTTTCTATGTAAAGCTAGCGAGAGCTTGGATAGTGCTGAGCAATCGTGACCTAGATGTTGATATGTTCAATTGTAATGTTGATGCGGTAAAGCGTAAACTCACGAACATTCCATTTAATTTTATTGAATAATTTGTAATTAGCGCAGCTATTGTGTTGTTATATTTATGTAAATGCATGTTGTTAAGAAATACTGCTTATTTTTCGTTTGTTTAAAGCTCGTGTGGGATTTCTCTGAAGCTATAGGTGGAAACCTGTAATTGGCTGTGCGTTTCTTTTCCTGTTTTCATTAAATGTAAGAAGCTGCCGGTTTTCCGTGAATAAATAAATAAATAGATTCGAAGCCTTAAATCTCAAATATCTGTGAGGTATTGCCACAGCGCCTGTCACCCTAAAACATAAAGTTGACAAGTTCCATGTGCCTGTAATTTCACCAGCACCGTTACCCTTCAAAACCGGAACGCTTTAATGTTATGGTTTGGCGGCAGAAATGTTGAGGTAGAAGTACTCCCCTAGACGAACTCTTTCAAAAGTAGTTCTACTGGTGCTGTAGTAGTTCACATATCAAGAACTAAAGAATCTTTTTTTTTTTTCAATTTCCAGGAAACTTTCAATAAAAATTCTCACATTCCCCGGAGGTACCGATAGTCGCTACGTCAGAGATATGGGCATCTTCGCTCTTGGCTTCACACCCATTACCCTCACCGAACCTGAACTACATCAGCACAATGAGAGTCTTAAAATCGACGTCTTCTTAAAAGGCATATCTACTTTCGAGAAGATCATACACGCTGTAGCTAATGTGTGAATGTTATATTGCTTGTCTATTAAAATAATGGTGGAATAAAGTTATAATAAGAACAATTATATTTATTGTTGAATTACATTGGATTTCCGGGATTACGTGATGGTGATCAGGGCATGCGAAATCCGGTTATTCGATTAAGTTTTGGAACCCGGTTTTCAGCTAAGGTAAATCCGGGTTTACGGGAGTTTCGATTTTGTCTTAAAACTATTAAAACGTAAATTCGTAACTCATAATACCATCGTATCGTGGTTAATAATGAAAATAAATGATAATTATAGGCGAGGAATTTTGGTACTTGACTACAAGATGGATGTGACCTGAGGGATGGAGGTGACCTATGGATGACGATTTGAAGTATAATTTGCTTACCTATAAGATTGTTTCTTGAGTTACTTAGATTACCAACAAACAAGAAAATACATTTTTAAGAAGCCGATATTTCTATTTAATTTGTAAATTTCAAATAAAACTATAAAAGATGGTGAGTAAAACTACAAGGTACATTAAACCAAAGTTATTCATTATGAACTAGCAATTTAACACAATTTGTTAAATCATTTGACCGCCCGTAACGATCGCTATTCAACAGATCTATTTAGTAGCAAAACTTGCAACGAAGTTCGCCATACAATTTCTTGACCTGTTGCTCCTTATTGCCTCTTCATCGTAAAAGATTTGTGGATAATAAAAACCATGGAATTACTCTAGTAACAACTACACGTAACGCGTGATTTAATCTAATTTATCTGTAGAGCTAGATTTACGTAGTAGTTTTATGGTTCAGGTTGCTGTACATGTTAGAATCATGTCTGGATTGAGCTTGAAAAAAAATATATATATGTAATATTTGCATCAACAAATATCAACTCACACAGTTCTTGTTACTTTTGAAAGTAGGTATAAATAATATATTACTGGCCTTACTTTCTCAAACTAGTATCATAAAGCACAAAGTTACTGGAATGCAAAAAATAGTTATTTTTGATATAAGTGCGGAAAGTTAGTCATTATTCACGAGTCTCGAGGTTTCAAGTCAAGACGCGAGACAAGTGAAAATGACAAATCCGCACGTGTATCAAACGACGTTTTTTAATACATTTGCGAAAAAACTACATTGAAAGTAAAATAAAACAGTATTTAAACAAAACTCATTTTCTGCTAGTAAATTAAAATCATGAAATACAACCACTGCAACCATTAGTTAAAAGTCTATGGAAATCTAATTCTAACGTGCTGTTTTTGTTTATTTTCTGTAATATCGGTCTGTAACCACTTTTCTTATTATGACGTCCTGGTACTTGTGTTGAAACTTCTTTAGGAACCCGTGCACGGTAGTGAGATACAATTTATCTG
>NW_020653850.1:21369877-21414090 GCF_003589595.1 Hyposmocoma kahamanoa | reverse complement strand
TCGTCCATTTATTTGTAAGTCAATGTTTAAAACCATATACATGCATACGCGTTACGTTTCCGCCGGGGAGGAGGAATATGAGGTCATAACGAGTTATCCGGTTTTCGCAAATCTTCTCTTCTGTACCGCTACTAGCAAAACTAATTACGAGTGAAGTTGTTATCAGTACACTAAGTTTGTTCAAACGACCGGTAAATAATAGAACGGTTTTGTTTGGCCTACTCCTTGCTGTCTATTGTGCCATCGTCGGCCTGATGTTCGTCATTACAGGCTCAACACTGACTTTACGTGTAATTGCGACTGTTTGTGGCTGCTTTATTTATCGTTCAGGAAAACCAAGATTATTAAACGATTATTACAAGTGCCTATTGAATTATAGGATGTTAAAGTATCCACGACACTGAGGAACTTTAGCTTTACGTATCTTGTGTTACTGTAATTTAATTTATTGAATGTCAGAATGTTTCATCATCCTGCTCCTTATAATTATTAATACAACACGAACACTTTGAAAAAAATCCTTCGATCCGTCTGGATTTGAACCAGCGTCTTCTAGCAAACCGTGCCAGACGCTATGCCAACTAAACCACGGAACGAACTGGCGGACCTCACGAATTTTTTTTGAACAATTGTGAGATCTTGTACTCGTAATAGAGCCTCCGTATACTACCTACGTACGGTGGCATGCGAACGCTTCGGGCTTTGCCCTCCGCTGGCCCTCGGCCTAAGGCCTCGGCAACTACGACTTTGTTTTAAGAATGTACCATCCATAGTTCTTTAATATCGATCATGTTGAAAAATGGCAAAAAGTACACTTTGACCGCAAATTATCATTGAACACCCATAGAGAACCCCACATATCGAATTAGAGCAAAACTTTAAATCTCAAAGATCTGAGGAGTACTGCGACTGCACCCGTCACCCAGAGATATATAGTTAATAAGTCTCATATGCCTGTAATTTTATCAACACCTTTGCCCTTTAAAACCGGAACGTAGTTATGTTCATGACGCTAACTCCCCTTCCAACCTTCGTTCCCAGTTCCAGCTGCTACCCCCTCCCTCCCGCTCAAGGCGTCAGTGCATCATCGAACAGACTCCCGTCCCATATCCAGTCTAGCCCGTCTATCGCTTCTTTCAGGAAAATGTTGACAGCGCTCTCACTTCTTGCTGAACTCTCTTTGTAATCATCTTATTGTTATATATTTTTTTCATATTTATTTATGTATGTGTACCTATATGTATACATTTATGTATATGTATAGTGATGTTATTTATTATGATTCATTACAATACTTATGTAAGTAACGGTATTTTTATATTTTTTTCTCATTCTCTCTTGCACGCTGTTGTACGCTTATGACCTTAGCTCTCACTGACCTGGGTTGGCTGGAAGAGATCCCTTCTAGAGATAAGTCCACCTTTGCTCACCTTCTGTTATACTAATATTTCTGTTGTATTTATTTGGTACAATAAAGAATATATATTAATAATATCATAAACAACAACTTTTATTCCGTGAGTATTAATAGTTTACCAGAATTCACAACAAGACGACTTTCTTTTGGACTTAAGACGACGTGAACAGTTCCGACTAAACTTCTGACGAGAGAACACGACTCCTCCTGTCTTACAATTGTACAAGACCGTACAGACAGTCTGCATGATAATAGTAATAATAATATTTATTCACCAAGTCACATCACGCAATATTTATCATGTCAGATATAATTATAGGATCTTTTAAAACACTCCATAAATTAACCTCTAAAAAAATCTCATTTAATTGTCTAAATTAAACAATATATATCGTCTGTGAACTGGCAATCGGTACTACCACAATTTTGACAAAAATCTACTTACAATTTAGTGTTCATCCAATTTACATCAAAATATCTTTTGTCAAGCAAGCAACTCTTTGAATTTGAAGAAGTACGTGTACAATATCAATTCTGCCTGTCACTTAATTTTGGGAATTAAAATCAAGACAACAATTCAAAATATATAGTATATAGTATTATATGTATGTATGTCTCTTAATCGCTTCAGATTATGTTTCTCTTTAGGAACTTCTTTTAGGCAATTATAAACAAATAAAGATATTACTGTCATAGTTTTTAGTTGAAACATTTTTTGGCTGATTTTCTATTATGGATACCACAAATTATTCTAATTGCTCTTTTTTGAAGAAACAGGACTCGTTTAATATTTGAGCCGTTGCCCAAGATTGAGAGCGCATAATTTATCACCGAATGTATGTACGCATAATAAACAGTAATTAGTGTTTTCCTATAAACCAATGGTGTAAGTAGAGTAAGTTTAAGATTTTGTTATAAACATCTTCTGTGTGGTTTTGATGACTTATTGTATTATCATAAGTGTATCCAAGAAATTTAGTGTCCATATTTATTCATGATAAGTGACAATTAATGATTAATATTATGAAGAAAACATTAAACCATATCGAGGGTTTGGTGATAAAATTAATTTATTTGCAATTTTTTAAGTAAATAGTACTTAGGTAACTTACATAGATTTTTTGTTTAAGTAGTTTTTTCTTTTTCATTGTATAACCATTAATAATAACAAATTTAGAAAGCTGTAATAACTCGGTGCTTTTATTGAGTTTGTTCCAAATACTGCTTTTTAAAACCTCCTTTAAGTGGTAGCCTAATTGTTTGGCCTACCGCCTTTCAAGCAGAGGCTGGCAGGCTGAGTTTTCGGAATTTATCTGCGAAAATTCATTTGAAATTTACCTTGAACTTTTCAAAGTACTTTTTGTGAATAAGGTTCACAATCCTCGGAAAACCTCTGAAGTCCACAATCCGCATTGGGCCAGTATTGCGGTCTCCCACCCGTCCACTCGACGGAGACTCGTGTGCAGCAGAGGAACGTATAAATGGGTTTAAGATGAATAATGAAAACCTCATACATTTAGAAGGCTTCTCTAAATAACGAACTGTGAAAGTTATTACTACCAAACCATCGTTATAAGGCTTTACGAGTTGTAAGCTTCAGGGCTTAAGGCCCATCTGACTCCCAAATGAAAAATCTGCACTAAATAAGTGGCTGTAAGTATAACAAAGAGGCACGTAAGGCACGAGCTGAGCCTAAGTGCGGCACTGAATAAAATATCCACCGCAATCGATTCCTCTGCATGCTCCACCGCACTATGCGGCATCTTCCGAAACTCTTTACTTTTCTTGAATGTCGAGTTTTTAGGTTTTCGGATTGCTAAACATTGGACATTAAATTATTTTTTCGGATCTAAATCGCCTATATTCCAATTTTCCAAAAAAAACGAAAAGAGAAAATATTTTGCAAAACGTATGCAGCGTAACTTTTGGGACTATGTGTTCTGAATAGGGTTTGCATTAAAATTAGACATAACAGCTTGAGGACTTTACCATCTTAATCAGGACCATGGGACCTGTAAAAAGCCCGAAACGATGGTATGTTTGGAAAAAAACAAACATACTTGAGAATTGTAGTAATATGTTAATAATACAATTTCCCATTATCTTGGATATCATTATCATTCACTCATTTATACGTGCCACTGCCAGACACGATTCTCCTCTCAGACGAGGCTTTAGACCATAGTCCGTAACAAACACGTTTTCCGAAGATTGTGAACCTTCTTCGACGTGCAGGTTTGAGCACGATGTATTCATTCATCTTTTCGGCGAAGGAAAATTTCGAGAAATTGCAAGCCCGGATTCGAACCCATACAGCTTCTGCTTGAGAGGCGGCAGGTCAAATCATTAAGCTACCACGGCTTATTCTTGAATATGCAGGCAAAAAAAATGGAACTGCAATGAAACAGGACGTTCCCATGGTGCACTAATTTAAAGCCTTTATTGTGCTTACATTTTAGATGTATTTTTATCTACATTTCTAAAATGTACAAAGCTACTGTATATCTTGTAAATGATGAAGATTCACGTCGAAATACATTCACGGTAAAATCCAGGTTTATCTGTGCTAAACAAGAGAACTCATTAGTCAAACAAGGTATTTGCTCGCAAATTGTAGTATGTTGAGGTATATAGCTGTGTAGAGGAGAATGTTATAGCACCTAAGCACCTAATTGCTGAAATAAACAACTAAAATAAATGTAAACTAGGTGCCTACTGCCTAAACATTTTTCAATCTTTTCATTTTAAGTGAAACTATGTTTTTTTCAAGTATATTTTTTTTAGACGTGGGATTTGTTGTTTGAAAAAAATCAAATATAGGTAAGTTCGCGATTTAGACCCGAAAAAATATTTCAAAGTCAATGTCAAATAATCATTTGTTCCATAGGTAAAATTTAAAACTTGAAAACGTCATTTTTTAAGCTACCACTCGTTCACTACTCTGACCTCCCTGAGAAGAACGAGCAAGAAAGTCTAGGGATTCCTCTTTTCAAACAAACTTAAATGCTATGGAATACACTTTGAATCATAATTGTGTGGAATCTAGGCTCTTGTTGTCTTTCCGTACTTCTTTATCTAAAACATTCTAAACTTTTCAGCTTCATTTTAATTAATCATTATTGTAGTTGGATGTTCTTACATTCTAATGATTAAACAATTTTGACAGTTGTCTTCAGCGTTCCTAATTTCTGTTTTATATTTGTAATCACTGTATTCTAAAATTAACTTTATTTTTAATATTTTCATATTTTTTATGTTTAGTCAGCTGAGCATTTTTCTATATAGACCAACTGATCTGGATTCACTAAAAAAGAGTGCCATGAGCATTGACTTACAATTATATGGACGTCGGGTCCGCGCTAAAAAGTGTCCGCACTTGTAAGGCGCTAAAATCGTATACAGAGCGCGACACTCCGCTTTAGTCTTCATTTGTTCTACTGACAGCGCGATACTGCGATGACGACAATTTAAATTTCGAATAGGTTGACTTGGGACATTTTTTTCGTGGTTTTTGTATTAGACCCGTCGTCCATGCCATGAGGCTTATAGGTGACTCGGATTTAGTAGAGGAAAAGCTGCAGAGCCTTGAACACCGTCGTAAAGTTGCCTACTTGCCAGTATTCTACAGGATATATCACAGAGAGTGTGCGATGGAATTGCGTAATTTAATTCCGCCTTCCTGATTCCATCATCGTGGGTCTAGTAGGCAGGGGTTCCACGCCTATGTTGTGGATATTCCAAAGATACGAAGCGTTTCGTTTTCACATTTCTACGGCGAACGGCTGTGGAGTGGAATTTCCTGTCTATAGACTTATTCCCCGAACGCTATAACTTGGGCCTTTCCAAGGCGAGAGTGAATAGACACTATTTAAGTGTACATACTTCATCGATGACCTCATCGTTGCTTTTCATCAGGTGAGATGGAGGTCAAATGCTAATTTATATATATTTTAAGCCCCGCACTAGGGAAACCCTGTATTGCGGGTGCCAAGGACACACATATAAACAACTACAAATTAATTAAATTTTTATTGAATTGATATTCAATTATTTTTTTGTGAAATTACTCCACTAGTTTGTTATAATTATTAATACAAAGATCGAAAAAAAGTTTAGTAGTGAAACATCGATTGTAACTTGCAGCTGCTGACAGCGTGGTACATTAAAAAGAGCTATATTATCATCGAGTATATAATCAGAAATAGAGACGAAATAAGGGTCACACATTCTTATTAACTCATCAGTGACACATCACTTATAAATATCAAATCTCGTTTGCACTGAAATATAGACAGTAACCAACCAACAACTGGCCTGTGTGTACGTCTCCGTATATTCCAAAAATAATTCTGTATTTATTGTAATAAAGATAATATCTCTAACTATGGGGGGCTGTTCCATTCGGTGTTGCGGGTAAAACAGCAAAACATCTAATTACAAAACAAACGGAATCAAAATTTCATCGGTAATTAAATATTAAATACGTAATTTTTCAATATTCGTCCATTATAGCAAAACTTAAGCTAAACTGGTCACATTTGAAGTAAAACAATTGACGACACCCGTCAATTGTTTCGGATTCGGGCTGGCCAAACGGAGCGCAGTTGTTACCGTAATCATATGGCAGAATAATTTTCAAACAAGTTAAATGACATTTCGTCTCTATTTCTGGTTGTATACTCGATGCTGCACGGTAACCGTTCGGCAACTGATGCAGTAATTTGTATCTGTATATTAAATAAATAAACACATGCAAAATCCTGATTTTTATAGTATTCTCACGACCCTATGCAACCCAGGTGGTCATTCGTTCGCTAGAGCCGAATACTCGCTCCCGAGGGATGCGACTGGATGCGGAAATATTCCAGTGAATTATGTAAGTACTACAGGCAATGTATGATCCGGTGTTCTATACAATGCCTAAAATATTCAGGCAATGTGTGTAATAAACTCTATTATAAACTTGGTCTACGTATTTTATACAATATCGAACGTGCTTTAGCTGAAAGATGCACAAAGCAACGTGATTATAGGAAGTTCTTGTATGTTAGGAAGAATATTTTATGCACGTCAAAGTGTCACAGTGGTTCATCTTGTAAGAATAAGTAGGCATATAATAATTATAATAAGTAGGCAATTAGATAAATTGGTAATTAAATTACAAATTATATTCTTTTAAGGAAATCCCTTTTTTTCCTAATGAAATATTATATTATAGTAGCAACGAAAATACTGATACACTAGATATGCTACTTAAACCGATCTTAGCATACCGTTTAATACGTTGAGCAAAACTGTAGTACCTGAAAGTAAATCCAATAATTCTTTGACTTACTACAATAATTTAAACTCAATTTTGTTTACAACCCAACTTTGAAACATATGCACACTCGTGTCGCTCGCTCGGCTCGTGAAGGTTTTTCATATACTAACCTAACCAATTTAACCCACAGGAGAGGGTCGTACCAGGAAACATTCGATTCGAGAATGATATTCAATCGTACGATTCGGTCAAAATATCGAAAAGTTGTAAATCATGCCGCTGGCCCCTTGTCGTCGTGCACTGTTTCAATGTACTGTATGTCATGTAGCATTCGTAGTACGCGCCGACGCAACGCATCCTGTGGCATCGCTTTTAAGAGTATGTTAAAATAAAATGCGAAAATAGACCTCTTTTGAAGTCTCAACAATCGCAATCACGAGATAAAGCAATTCACGGACATTTTGCTTTCCACTTGTCTTATCTAATTTTTTACGTGTTTTCCGTGGATGTGGACATTATTGTTATACAAAGTCTAGATTAAAAAGTAGGATGATGATTATAAAGAAAATTTTAACAGGCGTCTGAAAATGATATGTTTTTACAATGGCTTAGTTGACAGGCAGGTAATTTGGTACAGGCGGGCTTTGTTAATAATGAGGATAATTTACGGTCGCTAAGAGTTATGAAGGAGAATTTTAGTGTAATATTTGCTTTGTAGACCTTTAAATGATGTAAAAAAGGTTATGATGATTGTAAAGGTCTCTTATCGTCTTCTTTGAAGTTGATAAGTTTTCAGCAATGAAGTCAATTTTTTTAAGAAATTGCCTCAAAATATGACTCTTTATTAACCTCCTTCAAAAAAGGAGGGCTTCTCAATTCGACTGTATTTTTGTTGTACGTATGTTAGGCGATCACCCCGGATTTGTAAACCGATTGTGATGATTTTTATTTATTGGAAAGAGGTACCTCAATATTGGTCCCATTTAAATTTGAAGAAAATATTCCCAGATATCATAGTGTTTCAAATTATCAATGTTTGAGTTTTGGTGACATCGGTTCTGGTAGTAATCGAGACCTCCTTGGCCGAATAGTTACTATGCTGGTTTGCCTCGCAGGGGTCCCGGGTTCCGTTCCCGGGCCGGGAGATATATTGTGTGACCTACATTTATTTATCACGTGAGTTTGGGTATAATTTGTTGTTGTCTATGTACCTAAGTATGTATCCATGGCACCCGCGACACAGGGCTTCCCTATGAGTGCGTGCGTTATTATTATTAATATTATTATTGTAATACTATTGCTATTGCTATTGCTGTTACTATTAATATTATTATTTTCATTTTTATTATTATTATTATAATATACATGATAATTTCGAGTAAAGCGAAAGAAAATTAAAGAAGACGTTTATATTTCGTTTTAAACCACCCTATAAGTATGTAGTTAAAACAATGCTATAATTATGTATGACCCGTATAATAAGGTATTACAAATTCAAGACCAAGAATAATTGCAAAAATATCCCGACGGCCAATAAAGCTGCGCGTTTCTGTCACAAAAATATTATGAGTGAAAATTTGTCTTAAGTAAATTTCACCGTTTCTCCCTCGGCCTTAGAGAATAGAAAAAAAAAGAAAGTTGGGAACACTGTACATCCCCATGTCATTGATTTGCCACCTATTTTCTTTCCTAATGCGTACGGTAAATTAAATAAATAATATATGTATATATTTTGAAAAAAATCAAATTTTTCCTGGTTTTTCTTTCTTAAACAAAAGAGGCCAGAAGCCCTTAGAATTATTCTCCAAAATTCGAATATACGTTCTTAACAATTTCTTGAAGCCAAAGTACTTAGTTCCAATGGAGGGAGTCACGGAAGAAAATTTATTTGGTCTGTGGAGGGAATAATATGATTATACCCATAGATATTTATACCTTATGAAAAATAATCTTGTGCCATCCACAACAACGGTTCCCTACGATTTTCATTTGAATTGTCAACCTTGGTGGCCCAAAGGTTTTTTATAATATCAAGTGACGGGACGAACAAGTCGTACGCCTGATGGTAAGCTATACCCCTGTCCATAACGGTTGCAGTGCCACTCAGAGCTTTAAATCGCAAAGATTTGATTGGGGCACTGCCACTGCGCCCGTCACCCTGAGACATAATTTGAGAAGTCTCATGCACTTTGCACTGTCGAATTCCGATAGTGGGAAAACAGCCGTAACTACGGTAGTCGTGCTTCGAGAGTAGGGCTCCAGAAATATATTGAATTGGTACAAATTTCATTAACCCGTCATACGACCCACAACTGAGCACGGGTCTCCTATGGTAACCCAATGGGAGATTTTTGATAGTAGCAATACCTTTTGCTGCCGATGAAAAAAAAACATCGTGCTAAAACCTGCTTGTTGAAGCTGATTTGCAACCCTTGGAAAACGTGTGTAATCGGCAATCCGATGACGTCAGCGTGGCGGTCTATGGCCTAAACCCTCCCCGCAGAGAATTGATATATCTAGCACTAAATCTCGCGTGTCACGCGTAAATCTACACGATTGCTCTGGTTATATCGCCATTTGTTTCGGTGTACAATAGAAGCTTTCCATTACGTTTTCTATAGAGGTTAGTAGCAGTTGAGCTCGTTGTGAAAGAGTTCGTCCTAGGAAGTACTGCTTTACTATTTCTACCGCCAAGCAGTAATGTGAGCATTTCTGCGTTCCAGTTAGGAAGGGTAAGGGTGCTAGTGAAATTACAGACACATGGGACTTGTCAACTTATGTCTCAGGGAGACGGGCGCAGAGGCAGTGCCCTCAGATCTTTGTGTTTTAAAGGTCTTATAAAAAAAAAGGTTTACGTTATGTAAGCTCTTTGGTTTATCTGTCGTCCTTATTTGTAAATAACGTAATCGACATTTTAAGCGAAATTGAGTTAGTAACATATCTGGATCAGCGAAATTAGATCTACAACCCCCTCTAATCGGTTTTTTAATGTCTTATTTAGTTTCAGTTTCATTGTTAAACAAAATGGTTGACATTTTTCAAATTTGGTGTCAATATCTCGAAAGTTACCTACCAAAATAAAAATGCGTTGTTTATGATAATGAGTATTGGTATAATTACATACATGTGGCTCGGACTTATACAAAGGTACAGATATCCTAAATCACATAATTGTTTTCACGTGCCATTTCACTCCACAAACTATAGCATGAACTCGTTTGTAGATGAAAAAATCTTAATGTCGTACACTATTAATACGTAAATATTAATACGTAGCTAATTATTCTTAAAAGCTAAAACTAAAGCAGTAGCACCCCCAGGACAGCATCAACGCCCCCCAGTTGCTTTCGAGGCCACTACCGTACCCCTAGGACTCTCCAGCGCCCACTGTGAGGCGGTAGGGACCGCTTTGGGAAACTATGCCTTAACGGATGTAAGTGCAATATTGTATTATTTATTATCTAATGTATTAGTGTCGCCACTACTCATTATTTATGAACACAACACTTATCATTGCTAAGCAAACAACACCGCTCAAGTCATTTGAAGTAATTTTAAAGGAGAGTGAAAAAACTGCACTCATAATTATTGCATACAAGATTTTCTAATCTATTATTGGTAATAAGTGCTTTATTTATGGACACATAATTGTATATGAGTTGGTTATAAAATTTTTATTGATATTCACGTCTTTTTTGGACTTGAGTAACGTTTAAAAGTAAAAATCGCTATTTTTCGACTTGACGGTGTTGTTTGCTAAGCGACGTTATGTAATTTGAGGACAACTTCATTGGCGTAGTTCTGTTATTATATTATTTCAAGGAAACGAAGCAATAATAAGCTAGCTGGGCTTTGAGACATTGAAAATAAACGATAGGATTTCTTGACTTCCTTTCATTGGTGGCCAAAAGCCTTTTAAAATATTCTAATGCCCTGTGTAACATGCAAAATATGTACAATTACAATTCACTTCTAATTTATTGCCGTTCAATTCGTATTTACCGCGCCGTTCACTTCACAACTTATTGCTGTTCAATTCGCCGCTTACCATCGCTGTCTACTTTGCCAATCGTCAGTTCTCATTCTTATTTTTTGTTCAACAAGACTATACATATGTCTTGTTGTACAAAAGATAAGAATAGGGTTCTGTGACTAATTTCACGTTGTCTGTGACTAATTGTCACGATGTTTGACCACCATGATATTCAATTATTTTTGTGATATTGCTCCATTAGTTTATTATCAGTGTCAAAAAACAAAGATCTAGAATATCACTCATAACTTCGCACTAGGGAAACTGCATCGCGGGTGCCATTGACACACATGGACAACCACAAATTACGCCCAAATTCAAGAGAGAAATTAATGTAGGCCATACAAATATTTCATTCATGGCAACCCCAGCTGCAGCATGGCAACCGAATACGAAGGCAATAGATCTGCAACACGCACATACAAAAATTCGTAAAGTCCGCTGGCTCACTTTCTGTAGCTTAGGGTCTTACCGTCTGGCATGGTTTGCTGGAAGACGTTGGTTCGAACCCAGCCGGATCGAAGATTTTTTTCTAACTGTTCGACCTCTCTAATAATATCTAAAACTCCCATTTTGTAACTAAATTATTAAGTACAAAAGAAATAAGAACAAGAAAATACCTTATACTTTAATAAGTAAAATAATTATATTCTCGTTAAGAAGAATAAATCGTCGGGAGTCTTACTGAAGAGACAGTAAAAGATTGACGCCCTTTAATTGGTGTCGGAGAAAAGAATTATTAAACAGGTTCGACAGTTATAGGAAGTTAAAATTAATGCATCAGTGTTAATGGTATTAGTAGTAGGTAGTGTACCTATCTTAGAGGATGGAAAAAAAAAGGTAAGGAGCAGCCCTATCTACGGAATAAACGTCGCAACCTAAACCAAAACTGTCCACCACAAATGGCGGATTTCTTTAATGTTGTACCATAATCATCGACAAGCCAATATCGACATGCAAATGTATTGCTTGAATATTAAAACTGTTTTTTTTTTTTGTTATGTTTGTTTTTCCCCTCCTATTGCACGGTCATATATGTTTTTCAGACAGGCTCAAGGCGACTTCGTGTGAATATATTTGGTGAGCCCTTTACATGGAAAGGCTCACCTTTCGATCATCCAAACGCGGCTGATCCCGGAGAATTCACCAAGTGACATTTAAATTCCATTTAACCTGGTCCATCTTTTGTACTTTTAAATTATTTCACCTCCGACTGAACGAGATGACCGTGAATTGATAGTAGTGAAGGCGCCGGTTATTAATCCACGAACGTTTCTTTTTTGAATTCTTAACTAAATCAGCGATGGGGTCTCTTAACATTTCCCTTACGGCTATATTCCGACATAATATATATGAATGTACAAAGAAGGTGTTATTCTACTAAACAAGATCACAATACAGAAAGCACTCTAAAGAAGCGTTGCCTCAAGGACATATACGTCACGTGAATATATCTAGTTAGAGGAGATAATACCGCCGCGTTATTAGGTATACATTACATAGGTACATTAATATACGAAGTGGTTATGTTTTCAGACAAGGATAGGAGTTCTAGAGAAATATTGAAGTCATAATTTTTTGAAGTACATGCATGAACTACAGCGTTTACATCGCTTTTTTAGAATTAGAAAAACTATGAACGAAAATGCAGTGATCGTAAACCATTTTTGTCAACAAATTATAGAACGTGTGATTTGACGACTTTTACAAATGACACAACAATATATTATTATTTAATAAAAAAATCAGTATAACAACATTTGGAAAACTCTGTTTCTTTAAAGCTTTTATAGTTAAAAAAAATACCTTAATCTTCGGTAAAAACCTAATAATTTCATAAAGGCAATAAATATGTTTGAGAATTTTGCTTAAATCGATTTGTTTACAAAATGACAGAATGAAATAACGTCGATAAAAGTCTACACTGGGCGACATTTAGCAACGATGCAAAGACGCGTGATTGCATCGCTATACTTGCGATGCAAGCGATTATAGGCCAGTGCATCGATGTAAACGCGCGATTGCATCAATACAAACGCGCGATTTCATCGATACAAACACACGATTGCATCGATGCAAACACGCGACTGCATCGATACAGTCGCTTATGTTGAGTAAGTATAATTATGTACGAAAAATCTGTACAAAGTGAATTTTAAAGTGAAATTAATAAATACATTAAATAAATATACAACTTGTGTAACCGCTCTTAAACGCGTGACAGCGCAATAAAACAAAGCATGTAGTTTATTATAGGTTGACGGAATCATGTCGGCAGTTGGCACATTGTCACTTCCACGCACCATCTAGCACCATAGATTTCCTAGCCCGACACGTCGATTACACAGATAATAGAATACATACTCTCTGCGAATATTTTAGCAACATCTTTTCAGGAGCTGTAAAGAGTCCCTATGAGGAGTTCGTCCAGGGAAGTACTATCATCTTACCTATTTCTACCGCCAAGCAGTAATTATATCAATACTGTTCCGGTTTAGGTGCTCGTGAAATTACAGACATATGAGACTTGTCAACTTATATCTCAGGTAAACGAGTGCCATAGCGGGCAGTGCCTCTTGGAGCCTAAAACACGGCGTACTTTATACGCACCGACACGCGCGTCACACAGCGCCGTAAACGCGCTGTACTGAATCGATTCAAACGCATTTAAACGCGTAGCAACCAAGAAGCTTACATACTCCACTGTAGTTTACACTTAGAATTTCATGTAATTGCTTCATTGGCGCATTCTTTTCATTTGGCTTCATTTATTTTACACCGTGTGCAATTTAAAGCTTTAAATGGCACTGCAACTGTTATGGATAGTCGTGTCACTTACCAACAGTCTCACGACTTGTTCGACCCGTTACTTGATATCAAATATACTTATGTGTAGAATTATTATAAGTTTAAAGCTTTTTTTATAATACTAAGCGACGGGATGAACAAGTCACGTGCCTGGTGGTAAGCGACACACCTGTTCCTAACAGTTGCAGTGCTACTCAGAGCTTTAAAACACAAAGATCTGAGGGGCACTACCACTAGGTCCGACACTCTGAGACATAAGCTGACAAGTCCCATGTGCCTGTAATTTCACCAGCACCCTTCGAAACCGGAACGCAGTAATGCTCACATTACTGCTTGGCGGCAGAAGTAGGTAAGGTAGCAGTACTTCTCTGGACGAACTCTGTCACAAGGAGCTCTACTGCTACTTGTTACTACTAGCATGTTGTGGTAACCTGTAAGTGCGATATGTATAATGCTTTTATATTTTCATTATGCCTCATTAGTGTAAAGAGTATAGTCTGCATTATATTATGTATTGTGTTGACCATCCATTGTAAATAAATAAAAAAATAAAAATGTAAGTTTATCAGAAAAACTTGACATTCCTTTGTCAACACTTCGTAAAATTCTGTACCTCAATAGCGAGTAAATGAAGTGGTAGCGGTGACACCTTTGTGACACAGACGAGTGGAAAACAAAGACCTTTTTGACACAAACGAACTTCCTAAGAGATTCTCCACTAAAGTTTTTGCAGAAAGCGAGTAAGGCTTATCCATTAGTGATGGACAGCATCGTCTTCCCATGTATTATGTTACATTGCAGCTTTTTCAAATTACGAAGTATGTAAGCTCTGTCGCTTATCGCGAAACAATTCTACTCAATTACTATAATCAAATAACACATCGATAATAAATTACAACTTTTTTAAATAACACCGGGTCGGTATCGTATAAAGTTTCTGGAATTACACTATATGCGCCAAGTTTTATTAAAATCGGTTAACGGAAAGTGGATATAATCCAATAAAACGGATTCATCCCCTGATTTGCCACCCTTAGAGGTCGAATATTGTTTAAAAATTTGAATAGGACCTCTACTAAGGTACCCCCTATCCAACAAAAAAAAGAATTATCGAAGCGTGACATACAAACACAAAAAAATACAATCGAATTGAGAATGTCCTCCTTTTTTTGAAGTCGGTTAAAAATTCTTATTATATGACGATTGTTCAAGAAGAGTATGACGTAGTAAGAAGAGGTTTAGTAGCAGTAGAACTTGTAACGGTGGACCTCCTTACATCGTCATCCCACCTTTATATCGCCTTTCTCCGGTTCCTGGCCAGTCGTATTTAAATTTAAATTTTGAATTTCCATAGTTCTTTTGCCTCGCATTCTTCGAGCTCATCATCGTCGATCATTCTCGAGCACGTCTTCTCTTCCTATTTTTTTAAGCCGTTTACCAATTACTAAAAATCTCTTATGCGATAAACATTTTAAAGATCATAATATCATATTGTAAAACCGGAATAAATATTTATAAAACTGGATTTATTACCAACAGTTCTTTACTCTTCTGAACTTTGAACTTTAAACTTACTAAGCAAGTGTATGGAGACGCGCTGAGTGCGGAGACCCGGAGAAAATATCGTGTCACAGTTATAAATATAATTTCATTATCATATTTTATTAGAAGTAATTCAATTGACTCTAAAAAAATAAAAGATATAGGAGCGCCCTCGCAAGATCCGCCATATTTGACACTAGTAATAAGATGTGAACTTGTGATCAAGAAGGAAATATTAACGTAGATGTTTATTATTGTGCTTTGAAGTATAATTTCCTAATTTATTAACGTATTTTAAGTTTACCATTACTTAAGTTTAAAACTTACATTAAAAGTATTTTAATTAAAAAGTCATATAACAAAATTTCAGATTACGTGTTAGATAAAGATGTATGGAAAGACAACGTGAGTCTAGATTCCACACAAATATGATTCAAAATGTATTCTATAGCATTTAAGTTTATTTGAAAAGAGCAATCCCTAGAGTTTCTTGCTCGTTCTTTTCAGAGAGGTCAGCGTAGTGAACGAGCAGTAGCTTTGAAAAGTAACTTAAAAAATGACGTTTTCAAGTGTATAAATTTTACCTATGGAATAATTGATTATTTGAATTTGACTTACAAACGATTCATCACGGTGTTTTCCTCCGCCAAAAAGCTCATTGTAAATTTCAAATTAAATTTGTTTGTAAAATGAAACTTTAAATTCAAACAACATTGTGCTCTTTTCAATGAAAACTACTTCCACTCCTTCCTCTTGCATATGTCTTTTTCTTGTCGAACCCTTACTTTGTAAATTACCTGAAGGTTATTGTAGTTTTAAACTTGAGATGAAAAGAATGGTTGAAGTATTATTTTCAAGTTTCTCTACGCTAGTTTATTATCATTGTTACAACCTCATTATTTCTTCCTACGTCATTATTTAGATCTTTGTAATTTATAGTTTGTTTGCAGATTTCTAGTACTTTTGTTGTACGTAGATATGCATACACATAAAGGCATACGGGCAAGGAAGCAAGAAAAAAGGAGCAGAAGTATAAAAATATAAAAACAGAATAAATAATTTCAAGGAATAATTAGAGTACGGGGTAGTGAATATGCTTTGAGTATTTTTTTAATTTATTAAGGCTTTGGCAAAGCCATCAGCCTAAACATGAAATTTAATTATGTTTCTGGAAATATGGCCGCCACAAAGAGGATAGGCAATTTGAGGCGGCGGCGGCGGCGTGGTTGGATTGACTCGGGATTCCTTAAAACGGGCCGATACGGGTATTTTAGTTCGAGATTCGTATAATTTCGCGTTTTAATCTTCGATTAAGGCACAATAGCACTATCCTATTCCACTTTAAACTAGATTTCACAAAATAATTGAAAGTCAAAATAAAAACGACACTTTTCCCTCCAAAAGGTCCAGAGCGAATCTCATGCTTTGAGTAGTTTTAACTGACACTGACTGAGCGCCATCTATGAGAAATCTATGAAAGTTTTATCACCCAGTTAGATACCTTAACAGCTACCGGCCCTGGCGCTACGACTAAAAAGTAGTTGAAAAACTACGACACGACAACAAGCACATAGAAAAATTCGTGAGGTCCGCTGGTTCGTTCCGTGGCTTAGTTGGTATAGCGACTGCACGGTATGCTAGAAGACGTGGGTTCGAATCCGGCCGGATCGAAGGAATTTTTTCTGAGTGTTCGATCTTTGTATTAATAATTATAACAAACTAGTGCAGTAATTTCACAAAAAATAATTGAATATCAATTCAATAAAAATTTAAAATAAAATTTTCTTTTAGCAATTGTCCTAATACGTCAACAATTTTAAATTTTAATTATTAAAAATTCAAATTATTATTTCCTCGGATTGTTTGAGAAAAATTCTATACATGCCTCGGCGGGAACGGGGATTGCTTGACTCGTAATAATACAAGGTCTCTCCGTGCGCTCTTCCTTGTAATTCATACTCGTCCAGCAGTCCCTTATTTACCGGCCTCTGCAATAATGTACTATTGTTAATAAATTTTCACTCATTTATTTGGGTAGGCAGAGCAATTAAATTTCACAAATACTTTATTTGTTTCATGTCGTTCGTATTATTTTTATGACTTTCATGTGATGAAAGCAATTTTGACATATTATGTACGATGACATTATTACGTTTGTAAGCTTGCCTGGAAGAAAGCGCTGTCTAGCGATAAGGCCGCCGATGCCTTTAACTACGTTGTACATTGTCATAGTGTCAAGTGCCCAACTGCAAAGAGTATAGAAGGATCGTAACATCGTGCGTAAAACTAATATGAGATAAGTGGGGCTCTTTGGTGTTTTCCATTTTTAACTATGGAGCGGAAACGTGGACACTAAAAATGGCGGAACGTGTTCGCATTGACGCCTTCGAGATGTGGTGCTGCAGGAAAATGTTGGGAGTCCGTTGGACTGATTTTTGCGCCAACGGCTCAATTTTGAGGGAACTTGACATCCAGACTAGACTGTCCACCTTATGTGTACGAAATATAGTTGATTTCTTTGGTCACATTGCCAGGAAAGAAGGGCACCGTACGGACCGACAGTAAACGTCTGAGGGGTCGCTGTCCCACAAGATCGTCAGACCAAGGTTGTGCGGCTCTTGGCATGAGTCTCCATGATGCGCTCCACTATGCAAAAGATCGCCACAAACGGCACAGCGTTATCATGCGGAGCTTGTTTCCGCGGGGAGTCAAGACCCTCAGTAGTGGGACGAGGACGAGGAGGAGGAGACATTGTCACTGTGTTGATTTTGTGTGCGATAAAGCTTATCCTATTCTATTACGTATTACGTGTACGGTTTGTTGTATCAAAGTTACGATACGGTTACATTAGGTTTTCTACTTTCATATTAACTTACTTCACAACTTTTATGCTTTAAATACGGATTAATGTTTAAAAGTCATACTTATAATATATTTAAAATGTGCTGGTGGAGTGTCTAAAATCCATATTAAACTCGAACACAGCAAGTTATGGCTAGTCGTAAATCCAGGACGAAGCGATCCAATTAAGATAAAATTTGAGCTATAGACTTAAATTAGATTTATTAGGTTGTTAGTAAAACAGACTAATGAAGCTTCACTTAATTTTTGTCACTAACTGGGTCCGTTATAATCACACATTATACATATAGAATTCCAGACACAGAATGGACAGACGTGTAGTTTTACCAGGCGCACGACTTGCTCGTCCCGTCACATGATACTATGAAAAACTTTTTAGCCTGTCATTGACACTTATGTGAATGTGATATCAAGTGACGGGACGAACAAGTTTGAGCCTGTTAAATTGCGACACACCTGTCCATAGTAGTTGTAGTGTCGCTCTGAACTTGAAATCGCAAAGATCTCAGAAGCACTGCCACCGCGCCCGTCAACCTGAGCCATAAGTTGATAAGTCCCAAGTGTCTGTAATTTCACCAGCACCCTTACCCTTCAAAACCGCAACGCACTAATATTTACATTATCGCTTGGCGGCAGAAATTGTAGTAGAAGTAAGGTGGCAGTAAATACTTCCCTAGATGAAGTATGTAGTATTACATGTTGCTTGAGAAAAATCTGTTGCTTATAGAGTACACAGTTTCTGGCTAATATATAATTTTACTAAAATTTACTTAGTAGCAGTAGAGCACCCTGTGAAAGAGTTCGTCCAGTGTAATACCACCTTACCTATTTCTGCCGCCAAGCAATAACGTGAGCATTACTGTGTTCCGGTTTTGAAGGATAAGGGTGCTGGTGAAATTACAGGCACATGGGACTCGTCAACTTATGCCTCAGGGTGACGGGCACAGTGGCAGTGCCCGTCAGATCTTTGCGATTTAAAGCTCTAAATGGCACTGCAACTGTTATGGGCAGGCGTATAGCTTGCCATCAGGAGCACGACTTGTTCGTCTCTTCGCTAGATATTATAGAAAATAAAAATTCTCTGAGCTTTAGCCAGCAGCAACAGTAGGTGAGTAGGTGAGTACTAATTGCTTAGGTACACTTTCAGGAATGTCAGCAATGCCTAAGTATATGTAGTTTAACAAAGAAATGCACAAATTTATAACAATTTTTATAATTTAACAAAATAGCTAGTCTACCTCCTTGGCCGAACGGTTACCGTGCTGGTCTGCCACGCAGAGGTCCCGGGTTCGATTCCCGGGCGGGGAGAAATATTTGTATGGCCTACAATTAACTCTCTCCTGAGTTTGGGTGACATTTGTGGTGTTCTATGTGTGTGTCCAAGACAGCCGCGACACAAGGTTTCCCTAATGCGGGACTGTGAGCGTGTAAGTTACGTTATAATACGTAACGTTTTATCTCCAGATCAAAATAATTATTTTTTTTAAGAATAAAAAATAAATGTATCACCATGACCTCCGTCTCACCTGCTGAAAAACGACAATGAGAACATGCACACCTAAATAACGCCTATTCATAATATCATACGCCTAATTATTTGTATTCAATTATATTTTTCACACACAAAGTTAAAGAAACAAATGAAGAAAGATTGAGAACTTTACTAGTAGTAGACACCATTTACATGACAAGCTCCAAAGAACGAAATATACAAATAAATTCTCGTAGTTTAAAATGGACTATGTCCTAATGGAAAACGCCATATATCTTTCAAGAACAGGCATAAATATCACAAGAAACAAGAACAACGAAGTAGGTCGACGGTTTTTTCAACATAATATGTACCTGTGTGTCGAGAAATAAACGTTTCTTTTTTGTTTATTAAAAAAATTGAGACGACGCAATATGGTGAATGTAAGACTACTTATATACATACCACTTGCCTAGGATGATTCGATTTGCGATTTAATAATAATAACGCACACACACAACGTACCCCCGCACTAGGGAAACCTTGTGTCGCGGCTGTCATGGACACACACATAGAACACCACAAATGTCACCCAAACTCAGGAGAGAAATAAATGTAGGCCATTCAAATATTTCTCCCGGCCCGAAAATTGAACCTGGAACCTCTGCATGGCAGTCCAGCAAGGTAACCGTTCGGCCACGAAGGCTGTTAATAAAACTAGCACGCGAAACCGACCTTAAAATGAGTCCATACAAATTGGTCAACCAGGGGGTCTACTCCAGTTCTTTGTTGGACATCACCATGTGAAATAAGTAATAATCTATCAAAACAAAAAACAATATCAACTATTTGAAGCTTTATCCGCATCATATGTCATTTTATTTGGACGAGTCTCACTTAATTGACAGTGTTTGTTTCGGACGCAGAACGGTAGAAGACCCCTTGACCCGTCTGTCTTGGTACTTGAAGCATCGGTTAACAATATGATACTAAACGTAACAAATTCTCAATGAAGACATATTGTCAATAAAGCATTGACGCGAGCTTCTCACAATATACAATATACGTACTTATATACTTCTAAGCCTACATCCCCGGCGAAACGAAGGGAATTTTTAATATACATGAAACATGAGCCTCTCATGGACTGACATGTCTTCTTTCTCAAACGTATGTATCATTGTGCGTTTTAGTCATTCCATTGTTTATAAGAAGATATAAGACGATTATTTGTGCCGCAAGCAAAACTTTTTCTTTTTTTAGTTAAAGCTAACCAGTCGAAACCGACTTTATGCAGCCGAGATCGACTGCATCCGCGCAATCAATCTGTTAGCAGCCTAAAGGTGCAAATTACAAATTATTTGTCAATCATTATATAGTAAGTAGTAGTTGCGGTAGAACGCTCAAGCACCGCACCGTGGATATATCATCATCATATACAGCCTGACTTCACCCACGCTGGGTAAAGGCCTCCAAGTTTCTGTGCCACTCCTCACGATGCCGTGCTAATCTCATCCAGATTCGCCTTCCAATTCTTGCGATGTCATCCGCCTATCTCGCCGCTGGGCGCCGGATGTTCCTGTATACAGTCCTTGGACGCCACTCAGTTATCGCCTTACTCCATCTTTCATCTTGTCCCGGTACAGGTGCCGTGGGTATATAACTTATACTAATTCACTAATGACATTACAACTCTTTTATAAAATGAACCGACCTCAAAAGTACGTGGAATTACGTCTCTTTGCCAAGTTTTATTGAAATCGGTTACCGGAAAGTGCGCGAAACCGAATTCCTCCCCTAGTTTATCATTCTTTAAGAATGTTTTCTTCAGATTTAAATGGGAGCAATACTCTTTCCAAAAAAAAGATCAATAGATTCAGGCGTTACTTTGCAAAAGTCCATGTTAATTAAAATAAAAGTAAATTAATTTGCTACACCGCGAACTTAGTGAAGGTTAAATCGTACAGAATAGCTGCGCTTATGTTGGATATTTTTTCTTGCAGTAAATTATTCCACCCTCCCTCCGCATAAAATTAATAAAATAAATAACACAAGCGCAACTACAGTCACAAACCACCACCAAAAATATACCCGACACCTGTTTCGCCTCTTCACGAGGCATCCTCAGGGGCTGTTGCCTGCTCGGCCGATGAGAACAAAATAATTATCAAAATCGGGTCACAGATGCCGTTAATGGAGTAATCACGTATTATACGCACAAAAATAATAGTCGAATTGAAAACATCCTGAAGTCGGAAATTGTGATCATTCACATGTGGTTTTATTGTGCAAAAGTCTATTCTTTAGTAAAGTAAAAGTAAAGTAAAGTAAACGTTTATTTCTCATCACAAACTATAGGTATGACAATAATAGTAATAACTAAACTAATGTAATTTAATTATAGTTTGTGAGGGAGCTGGAATCTAAACTAGGTCGAAACCTGTCATATAGCTTCCAGGCCCCCCACCACGGACATTAGGACTTATGAGCTAACTACTTGGAAAATAAATATAATTGGAAAAAATAAAATTTGTATGTTATAGGCGTGTATAAGTAGAGGAAGTGTGTAAGTGAGAGTGTTTTGAGTTAAAAGTATGTATAAATATATACGAGTATAAAATATGTAATATAAATGTGTGTGTGCGTGTGTGTAAGTGTGTGTGGATGGTATGTGTGTGTGTGTGTGTGTTTCAGTGTTTTTGTTACAAGTACATGGGAGTAAAAATTACAAGTACATGGGATTTATCAACTTTCATCTCAGAGTGACAGGCGCAGTGGCAGTGTCCCTCAGACCTTTGCAATGTAAAGCTCTAAGTGGCACTGCAACTGTTGTGGACAGGCATGTCGCTTAACACCAAATACACGACTTGTTCGTCCCGTCACTTGGTGCCATAAAAAAATACGGTAAAAAATTTTATCACACTCGGTAAAAACAAATTACTTAGAAAAAGGCAAAATTCTTTTTATGAAGACAAATTTATTAAATCCAACAAAACGATCCTCTCCCTATAGACGCTAGAGAATAATTACTTGATAATAGTAAAAAAAGTCTAGAAAGTGTATTTTAGTTATAAGACAGCAATATTTAATCCAAGTGGAAATTTGTGATTTTGACTTAAAAGAATGAAAAATTGAGAGGTAGGTAATTAATTATTTGACTGAAGATTCATGTTTTCTTTATTTAAGTGTGTAGCGCTGGTCAACGAAGGGGTTGCATAATACGATGAATTGAGACGTAGACTTCGGTGTAGAAAGGCGTATATATTATCAAAAAGGGTAAATTTACAGGGTTATGGACCCAACAGTATGTCTCACTGGCGTGAAAGCACACAGTTCAGTGCCAAACCTTAAAGTAGCAGAAATCGGACGGAATCGTCTCAAATACTTGGGTGCCGTTCAGTGCTACATAAACGCTACAGCGATTAAAAGCACTAACAACTCAAAACATATGAGATGACTTCTACTATTAAAGTTAACAAAACGATAGCGCCTTTCAGAGTACAACTAATGCCATCTAGCAGTGACGCGATGGAACTAATTGCATTAAAATTGTACTTGCTACAATGGTAGTTTGATTTCATGCTGAAACCAAATTTCTTAAATTATGACTACAAAGAACACACTAACAAACTACAAAGTGATACTACGTATTGTTTCGTTGGATAAATGGCTGTTTATGATTTTTATGATTACAAGCATAAGTAAAAGTAATCGTTACCGCGTGCGCTTTCGGCGACATGTCACGACAACATTGACTATGAAAACGCAACGAAATGTTGCTTTAAAAATATGCTCGAGAATTTAGAATATTATTTGTCTAAGTATATATTTTCTTAAAATACATCCAAGAAATTTTGAATTCATTTAAGATTATTTAAATTTGATGTAAGAGGTAAAAATTTCTTGATATAAGTAATGTCCAATTAATTGATTATAAGTAATGTCCAATTAATTGATTAGAAATGAAATAAAATCTTGAAGTGAACGTATTTGTCTAAAAGTTAGAATAAAATTAAGAGTAAATCGTATTAGAAAAAAAAGCAGTATTTTTGTAATGACAATATTTTATTACTTTTAATAAATAGGTATTCTTTCAGAATTAGCAGATATTTTGAGACATAGACATAGACATAGACATCTTTCTTATTAATAGAATTCCTTTTTTCTGTGCACGAAAATCCACAAATCCGGTAATAACACCGTTGTGAGTTCTTTTTAACCGACTTCAAAAAGGAGGAGGTTCTCAATTCGACTGTATGTTCTTTTTTGTTTTTTTTTGTATGTATGTTACGCGATAACTCCGGTATTTGTGAACCGATTTTCATGATTCTTTTTTTGTTGGAAAGGGGGTACTTTCATAGTGGTCCCATTTCATTTTGAAAAAAATCATCCACCTTTAAGGGTGGCTGTTCACGCATGAAGATTCATTTTTATAAATAGCGCCTAATATTAATTTAGGAGCAATTATTTTAATGGTTGATTTTGCTATTTCTCCAATTCAAGGCGTTTTTCTCTCGATATGCTTTGAGTAGTGAGAACCGATTATTATTATCTCCAGTGTCAAGACCTGTATAGTGGCGAACTAGGGGATATTTCAATAAAACTTAGCAAATAGACGTAATTCCACGTACTTCTGATATCGGATTTTTTAGTACTCCGTAATGAGATTATTATAATATCTAGTGATAGGATGAACAAATCTGGTGCCTGGTGGCAAGCAACACGCTATCCATAACAATTGCAATGTTACTTACTCAGAGAGCGTTAAATCACAAAGACCGAAGCGGGACTGCACTCATGACCCGTAAGACACAAAGTTGACACGTCCCATGTATCTGTAGTGTCAATAGCACCCTTGCTCTTTAAAACCGGAACACATGTAACGCGTCAGATGTAGGTATGGTTCAAGCAATTCCCTGGACGAACCCTTTCACAAGGAGGCCTTCTGATACAGAACTAAGACCTAAAATGGGTAATCATAAAATTGTGACCAAAATAAATAACTTAAAAGAAAACAAAACCAATATCATTACTATTGAATGAAATTTAAAATTAAAATTTGACAGAATTTCATTAAAATATGAAATTTACGAAACTGACCGTCGAAAAAAACTAAAATAAATAAAATAAAAATTAAAGTAAATTTAACATGCAAGATAGTGAACTTAATCTAAACCGCCACATGAAACTGCATCCAATGAGCCTGGATGGGGCAGTTTACTTTTTCCGCTACAACAGTCAGAACGCTGGCCCCCACGCACACGTCACCTAAGTGAGGCTACCTGCTTGCTCAGAATGGCATTGACGCGCTACAGTGTCGCGGTAACCCCAACAACAACCTAGACGCGTTGTTGTACTGGACCCTCACTGTATTTACGCTCAATTTATATTGCGGCGGAATTCTTCTAAATCTTCCGCTGAATTCTCGCGCATGCTCGAGAATGCTTGCGTATTATATATACACAAGGTGATTATGCTATGTACAATACCGTTACAAAAATTCACTTCCATTCCGTTCTGCCGCAATATAAAATGAGCCTTAGGGTCACCTTAGTATACTTCAAGGCATTAAAAATTTCTAAAAGAAACTAAAGATGTACTACGTTTATACAAAATTTAAATATCACCGCCTCTCAACTACCCTTTTCTGTTATTTTTGTGACAGCACGGCGAGATACGAGAGCCCTAGGGAGCTGAACCTTTTTAGCTGGTTGTTGGCTAGTTGCCAGGAAAACACATGTTGATTTTCGTCTCAATTGATGTACTTGAATTCACTTCGGTTACACCTTTTCATTTGATCAAGAACACGGTGTATTGACTTTTGCCCTTCGTAAAATTAGCTTCATCTGTTTGTTGTTTCTTTAAGATACCTAGTGGCGGGTCGAACAAGTTGTGCGCCTGGTGGTAAGCGACACGTCTATCCATAGTAATTCCAGTGACACTCAGAGTTTTAAACCGCAAAGATCTTATAGGCATTTCCACTGCGCCTGTCACCCTGAGACATAATTTGACAAGTCCCAGGTGCCTGTAATTTCACCAGTGCCCTTACTGTTCTAAACATTACTGCTTGGCGGTAGAAATAAGTAACGCAGTACTTCCCTGGAAGAATTCGTTCACAAGGAGCTCCACTTCTACTAAAATTATGTATTATGATAGTACCCATGAAGTATGTGATAGTTATTCTCAATTTGTGAGGACATCAAAGACCAGCTGCTAGCAATAATGCTCGTAGGAGCAGCTATACCCATTCATCATAAAAAATGCACTAAAAAACCTTTTTTTTTTTTTGAAATACCGAGTAACGGAACGAATAAGTCGTGATCCTGGTAGTAAGGGACACGCCTATCCATATAGTAAGCTTGAGGGAGTACCTCGTTTGAAAAAATGAGGCGGTAGATCGTACGGCAATGACTCAACAGACAGGGAATATTAAGAACATTTTCATAACTTGACGCTATCAATCAATTGGATAACGATGCCTTACTTTCTTAAACTCGTATTTTATAAAGAGTGATTATTCTGAGGTGGTAAAACTTTCTATTTATTTTCAATTTCTTATCGAGGGGGTTAATTTGGATACATTACTATAAAAATAGATAAAAGCCAGTGTGTGAATATGAAGGAAATATGATGGGAAAACGGCCTGCAAAATTTGTACATACAATTTCATTATTTGCATTCCAGTAACTTGTGGTTAAAGATACGAGTTTGAGAAAGTAAGGCGATTATAACTTAAGTGTTGTGATTTAGTAATATAAATACTTAGAATAATAACGCATAGAATGATAGTTTCATATCAAACGAACTGTCACAAGTGAGGCAAAAATCTAATTCATGTAAGCTAGTTTTAGTAGTAGGTTAATTTTCGGTTTTAGTGAATATTTATATAAAAATACAAGTTGAAACGCGTTACTTCCTTGTGGAATGTGATGTTAGTATCTATTTTATGTTTGTCTGACGTATTTATGCATTCATTTACCGCACATTTCGTAATTTTTAGCTAAAATTCTTGATCTGTTCGCGGTGCAAGTTGACTTTGAGCACTGAAGGCCCGCCCGCTCGTGTAGGCCCATTGGGCGCGCTTCAATTTGCCTCACTTAGCGTGTGCGGACTAGGTTTCTATGCGTTATTATTCTAAGTATAAATACATGCTAGTTTTATGTAGTACTGTGGCAATATGATCATATGATGTAAAATCTTTCCATCCACTCAGAGCTTTAAACTGCAAAGATCTGAGAGGCACTACCACTGCGCTCATCACTCTTATACACGTAAGTTAACAAGCCCGGAACGCAGTAATGCTCACATTACTGCTTGGCGGTAGAAATAAGTAAAGTGGCAGTACTTCCCTGGACGAACTCTCACAAGAAGCTCTTCTGTTGCTATAACTTATGTACCTACAATTGAAATAAGTACTAAAAACCGCAAACAAAATATAAATTAACAAATATATAAGTAACGACGTATGAAGTAAGTAAGTTTGGCAATTCGTTTTTATGCCGAACCATCAAATTGTGGAACCAACTCCCGGCGCATGTATTCCCTCCCCTCTATAACATCGGGTCCTTCAAACGTAGTGTGAAGAAGCATTTGGCCAGACCGGCAAAATGATAGTGACGGAGTGAAGATATTTGTGTTTTCCATCCGTTACTCTCATCTCTGGACTGTATTCGTACTTTCCATCAGGCGCGGTGCAGTCATTTTGCCGAGTCACAATTAAAAAAAAAAAAAGAATAGACTTGACCAATGACCGTAAACTAGCGTAGAGTAACTTGAAAAGAATACTTCAACCATTGACTTTTATGTAATTGTAAGTCAATGACTTCAACCAATGACTTTCGTCTTTTCATCTGAAGTTTAAATTAAATCGTCCAGAGAGCATTATGTATAGAATACTTGTGGCTGCAACGTGATTGCGTACATCTATCTCGATACAAAGTAACTAACTGCAAAATAAACCACAATAACGTACCGTACTAATATTCGGTTGTGCTCGACATTGTACGGTCGCAAGGGGCTTCATTCGTTACTCTGACATGGACGGCTAATGAAAACTGCCTCCTACACAACGTATACGTACATATAATGCGAATTATATAATTGTAGTGACATTTTCAAGTAGCTCCTGCACAGGTAACAAATATCTATGGGTAACACCAACGAGTAAATTCACAAAATGATTTAAAATAGTATATCTACATTATTATTTATTATTATTAAATTATGCAGTCCCTCATCACTGCGACCATTGACTAATCTATTGTCATCACCACTAATTACAATTCAGAGCCAAGACTAAAGGACTTTCCTGGCTCCGACAGTTTTTATTGTCCATCAAGGGGCAACATTGGGAGAGGAGATGCACGGGAGTTTCATCCGCCTCATGGCAGAATCTACACTATTATCTCTGTGCACAATATTTGAGATGTGCTTGTTCAATCCACAATGCCCTATCAAGACCCTCGTGACCATTCTGATGCCATTCTTGCCCAATGACAGAGCTTCTCTATAGTGTCTGGCACTGTAGGCAGCTTTCAGGGCTTTTGAACGCTCAAAACCCTCTGTAGCCACACTTCTCGAGAGAGATGTGTGTTGTCCCGCAGAGTTAGCTTAGCCAGGCTGTGTGCTAGTTCTATAAAGGAATCGGATCCAATTTATATATCTACATAGGAAAACTTATAATTCGCACCGTTGGTAATAAGACTATAACTTGTAAGTGTAAATGTGTAACTGTGTAAATACCCGCACCCTGATAGGTTCTGTCTGTCCATGCACGGACATAAATGTACATCATTGCTCATGGAATGTATTCACACTCCGTGAGCAAATGATGTATGTACATCCTCAGGAATTCGATACACTTCGCAATTTGGAGAATTCACCTTCGTCATCAAATACTACAATATGTTGAATGGAACGTGTCCGCATCGAGATATTTTTTCTTACTATCTTTGTTTTATTGACTTTTTTCATAGACAACACAACAAATGAGGAATTAATATTACTTTTATATTCATATTTAACTACCTCTGTGGCCGAACGGTTACCATGCCGGACTGCCACGCAGAGGTCCCAGGTTCGATTCCCGGGCCGAGAGAAATATTTGTATGACCTACATTTATTTCTCTCGTGAGTTTGGGTGTAATTTGTGGTTGTCTATCTGTGTGTCCATGGCACCCGCGACACAGGGTTTCCCTAGTGCGGGGCTATGTTGAGTGTGTGCGTTATTATTATTATTATTATATTCGTTTATTTACATTTCACATGGATGATTTCACATGTGGTACCCTGTAAGGGTGTAGCAAAGTTACAATGGAATTTAAATACATTGCAAGCTTGAACGTAGGTAATTAATTTAGACAATCAATTATATTATAGATTCTATAATTATTAATAAACATAATTATTACACAATATTTTTATCTTAAAATTAATTAAATTATTATTTTTATAATCATTAAACATTTTTATTACTATTACATTTAATTTCATTTCATTTATTGCAATTCACATTTTTTTAATAAACTTAGTACATACATGTGATACCCTGTTAGGGCGTAGCACAATTTAAACTTAAACCTAATGATACAATTATTTTAACATATATTACAATACATATTATTCGTACATTTATTTTATTATTATAATATATATTATTCGTACACTTATTGCTAATAACAATTTTTACTGAAATGTATTTTCAATTATTACCTAAATTTCATATAAATAATAAATCAATTTCAAATACATTTATCGCCATACTTTATTACGACTTCTACCTCTAACTACTCAATATATTCTATTGCTATCTAATTTAAATTATCTATCTATGTTAATATGATTGCCGTTGTTGTGTTTACAATGTAGAACACCCAAGTCAATGTGTTGTGAACACAAACTTTGTGCTGCTAATAAATAAAAAGACTTCCGATTATGGTATGGAAAATCTAATCTCGCTATTATATCGAAAGTTGTAGTTAGGGATATCCTTGCTTAAACGTAACCACGTCCATTGCCTGATTAGAGACCCATGATATTGCAAAGACACCCAATTTCCTTATATCCTGTGCGACAAATTTTTGGTAGACACCACAGAGATATATTTATACAGACGCCGCAAGTGTACGTACTTCGCGTGCCCAATGTAAGTGAAATTCTCTTACTTGCCGCTGCTACACTTCAGAACGCGCTCGACCGTTATCGTAGATAAACACCAGTCGAAAACGCGAAAATGCATAACTGTGCCATTATAAACTGCAAAATCACCATAACTGTGGGTAAACGGGTAAACAGACGTTTCCTTCCACGGGCAAGTGATTTTGTAATCACAAGACGCATAATTTATTTTAAAAACAAATATTTTGGTTTTGTACGAATTTTTGAGAAAACAAATATGCGACCAAGTGTATTTTTTATAATACATATCGACTTTTACTTGGTGCAATATATTTGTGATCCTTTGTTAACACGTCATGAATATCGAACGAACGCACTTTTGTATAATGCATTCAGTTTCGTGGTATCCAGCTAATTTGCACTTTGAATCCGCTGTCTATTTCATCTCATAAAAGGTTCCGAAGTTGCAAGGATTCAGGGTATTTGAGTATCGAGTCCCTTGGATCTAAATATTTTGAATTATATTTTGAAAATTCTTTAAAGTAAACTATTAATCGTTTATTACAAACAAAAATCCCATTTAAATTGAGTAAAAAAATAAAAAGCAACAATACATAAATTATTAAAACGAAATGCTAAAGAGTAAAAGAATAATGTAACGCTTGAACAGGTTCACGTTTATTTCCTGTTTGCGACGCGGTGTGGATGGAAAGCCATTACTAAAAGTTGGGCCCAACTTATCGGAGGAAATGGCCCTCAGTATGCTGTTACCAGCATAACCCAAAAGGAAGACAGATAGATATACGAGCCGTAATAACAGCAAAGAAGACATTTCCGATTCTACGAGAATACTCTATAATAGCGTGGTTATATAACCTCATAAGAATGCGGAACGCGTTATTGCACTGCACTCGTATGGTACCGAAACTTACTCATTTGAAGTTAAGAATCCTAATTTTCTTGAAACCTTTTTTTTTAATTATTGTATTTCTTCTGAGACTCCAATAGTAGCGGTAAAGCTCCTTGTGACAGAGTTCGCTACCTTACCTACTTCTGCCGCCAAGCAGTAATGCAAGCATTCGTGTCATATGACACGAATTTCTACCGGTCGCTACGTGGTGGCCGCGGTTAGACTGCGATGCCGCCGCGCAGTGAATTTAGGCTTGTGGTCCCATTTAGAAGTATAAATGGTTAGTAGATGTTTGTCGGCGTATTTTTGTCCCTCTTTCTGAACTAAATTAACGGTTTTTAAAGGAAGAACCTCGTAGGCAAAGTCGCGGACATATTCATGTAAATACAAGCAGGCATAAATTACTGACGTGACACATGGTACCACTACTTATCTTTGTTTGTAAAGACGCATTGCGGTCTACAAGTTGTAACAACGCGGCTTTCAAAACAATATCTTTACACATTGTTGGCACGAGTAGCACCTGCTTATTTCAATTTAAGTTCTAAAAATAATGTATACAACAAATACATAGTATATGGAAATAATTATAATGTAATGTACCAGACAACCACACCGGTTACCTGTAAATACCAGATCAACGACATCCACTACCCAGATCGCCCATACCAGGAAGAACTCCCGTTATTTTCTACATAAGTTTTGATTATTGTGACCCTCAGGGTATACGAGAAGGGCACTTTAATTTGTGCAAGTACGTCCTGACCCCGGAACAGCCAGTGTACAAGGTCACAGACCGTCGTCACTGACTTCATCCGGTTCTCAAGAGACTAGTGCTTTAGGTGAGCCGGCCCGGGTGCACGTAGGTACAGCACGTACACACGTACCCTCCCTATTTTCCAGATATGTACCGGAGCTGTAGGCACGCTCATTTCCCGTTGTGAATTGCACAGCTAACGGTTGCCACCGCTAACCGTCGACTCTAAAGTCCCCTACCAAATCTCCTCTTTGGTGGCGGAGCTATAGACATGCTCATTTCCCGACGCGAAAGCGTCACTCCGATTCCCAAAAACCTACGCGTCTGGAGAGACCGGAGAATATCTAGCTCACACTCTACTAGCTCTCTGGGCTAGTACTGGAGATGTCGGTCTCAGTGTTCTGTTACTATGTCGGGACATAGCTTCCAACTTAACTTAACTTAACCCCGGCCACACACCACGAGGGCAGATGAATATATCCATCTCTGTAGCTACTACAAGCCCCGGCGGGTCCTTACCCAGAGTATGAGGCCACCAGAAACGCCCATGAAGGCGTGTCACTGGCGGAGGGCTTGGCCCGGACGCCCACCATACCCTGGTCTTACCAGGGAGCTAACTCTCGGGTCAATAGATAGGAACAACCTAATACATATATAGGAAGACCAGAAACAATTTAGAAAGTTAATTTTCCAATTCAGGTCTTTGAGAATCGAACGGACCTCTTGATGCATAGCACACTGTGCAAACCGTTAGGCCACCGAGGTTTTCAATCTGCGAAAGAGAATAATATAGCAAGGAGTAATCACACTTGAGGCAGTTTAAGAATACCTGCACCTTCACACACCTCCACTCTCATGTGAGTCAATATCAAGATTTCAGTTAAGGGAGATGACTTAATGATAAATTGTTAACAGATCGTATAAAGAGACAGTATGACTACATTTTTTGCATAACCAATTTGAGTTGAAACTACTGGTCGAAAATCAATTTAAATGTTGGTACATAATGTATTTATAATATTTATAAAATAATTATTAAATACAAAGATCGCACACAAAGAAAAATTCTTCGATCCGACAGGACTCGTACCTGCGACCCCCCCAACTGCGATGCCCCCAATTTCCCACAGTCGGCCAACGTTCAGATCCGACCTCCTAATAGCAACTCCCGAACACGATGCGGAACACGGTAAAAACCATTTGGCGACTCGACTGCGTCTGGAGGAAGGTGACTAGCCACGGCCGAAGCCTACCACCACTAGTTACTGCTCTTTAACACCGCCCAGGGGTCTCGTGTAGGGTCTCGAGGGTAAACCTACGGAAGCGAGCAACATCAACCCCCAACCCCTTGTGTGTCAGTAATAAAGTGTATATCTATCTATGTCGATGAAAATGATGAAGCCTCAGCATAGTGCTGTTTTCGGTCTCCGTCTGTATTATATTAATATACTTTTATCAGTCCACTTTTGGAAAGGACTTTTTTTCAAGGTTCCTAAATGAGCCTCTAAATTCCGTTAATCTGGTAATTAGCCCGATGGGCCTTGCTTGCCCTTGTCAACAACATAATCTTTATTTTAAAAAATCCTTCATGTTAAGAGGTATACCTCAGCTCGAATTCATATTTTTCCCGTACTAATACGGTTCATTTTGCTTGGGTCGAGCGGCAAGAACTTATTTCAGAATTATTTTTTTTACAAACGAAATTAACGCCATTTGAAAACTGTACATCATATAGTGTACGTGTTCTATTTAGTTCAGTTGATATAAAATAATCTCACTACAGAGTACTAAAAAAACCGACCTTAAAAGTACATGGAATTACGTCTATTTGTAAGTTTTATTGAAATATCCCCAAATTCACCACTATACAGGACTTGACACTGGAGATAATAAAAATCGGTTCTCACTACTCAAAGTATATTGAGAGAAAAACGCCTTGAATTGGATAAATAGCAAAATCAACCATTAAACTAATTGCTCCTAAGTAAAATTTAGGCGCTATTTATAAAAATTAATCTTCATGCGTGAACAGCCCCCTTAGAGGCGGATGATTTTCTTCGAAATGAAATAGGACCACTATGGGAGTATCAGGGGGTATTTTCATACTTCGAACAAAAAACGAATCATAAAAATCGGTTCACAAATACCGGAGTTGTCGCGTAACATACATACAAAAAAACATACAGTCGAATTGGGAACCTCCTCTTTTTTTGAAGCCGGTTAAAAATATATAATTGAGAATGCAGCGGTTTTCTTGCAAAAACTTTAAGGTAACTTTGTGTTTTTTTCTATCGATTTAAATTGTTAGAAATCGTGTTTTCACACCGTGTACTAATCAATGTATGTCCTCAATTTTACTAAATATTTTCTCCAAACTTTTTTGATTCAACACATTCACTGTTATGCTGATCAACTAAAGCCATTTGAGGTAATATAGACTCTTAAAGCGTTTACATTAAATTAAGTTGAAATAAATCCGAGACACTCTCAGTAACGATTAACCTTGTGTACGTTTACAAATTAGGATAAAATATTTTTAACTGACTATCTAATTAAGGAGGAGGTTGTCAATTCATTGTATTTTTTGTTGTGTATTTTACGCGATTCGGGGAAAGGGGAGTACCTCAGTATTGGTCTCATTTAAATTTGAAGAAAATATTCCACCAGTAAGGTCAAATTAGGGGATGAATCCAGTTTATTGTATTTCACCCACTCTCCGTTAACGTATTTCAACAAAACTTGGTATATAATGGTATTCTAAACAAGTTTATAAAGAAGAATAGAAAATAATATATAATATATTTTTTTACTTTTAGCTCTTCTAGTCAAAGTTAGGAAGACAGCGCCTCGGGCCACTGCGCCCAGGAAAATGGCGGAAGTAGTTACTAGGCTTCTGGCCATAGGAGGTTTCATCGAGGTGAACCGAAAGCTCCTTAGCAATGGGTTTTCATTCGCCCCAGGGACTTACGGGTTTCCTCCGCATCTATAGCACCAAATAGTTTATTTATTACATTAAAGATTTGATAAATCAGTACAGAGTACCAAAAAAAACGACCTCAAATATCATTCATCCCCTAGTTTGTCAACCTTAGAGGTGAACTATTTTCTTCAAATTTAAATGAGACCACTACTGAGGTACCCTCTTTCCACCAAAAAAAGAATCACCAAAATCGGTTCACAAATGCCGCGGGGTTATCGCGTAACATACCTACATACAAAAAAAACATGCAGTCGAATTGAGAACCACTTCCTTTTTTGAAGATAGAATTCAATAGAGCTACTCCCAAAATTATTTTTAAAGTAAATTGCGCACTTGTAGTGAGCACTATGGACCATTACCTACATCACAGGTTGTGTTGTGACCTCGGGGCAGGGAATCTACTCCCGTTCTCTCTCCGTAAATAGGTAACACTCGGCCAAATTAAAAAACGAATGATGCGAATGTAGTTTCATACTAGACATTGTCTTTTGATAATTTGAGTATTACTACTTATTTGACTTTGTTTGATTGTTTCGGACGGATGTCGGTCGGAGGACGGGACTAGGCCTCCAGATACGTCTCCTTTTGTATCCTCGTGGTTGTGACGTATTTTTATAATATTATCCAATATCTTGCAAGGATTGAAGTAATTTTTTCTGAGTGTTGAATGTTCGATCTTTGTATTAATAATTATAATTAGTGGAGTAATTTCACATAAAAATAATTGAATATCAATTCAATAGCGACATCTCTAGCCGGGACTGGTAGCTGTAAAGGTATCTAACTGGGTGACGAAATATCATAGATTTCTTTGAAAAACCAAATACAAAAATACGACGCAAGCACATAGAAAAATTCGTGAGATCCGCTGGTTCGTTTGGTTGCTTAGTTGGTATAGAATCTGGCATGGTATGCTAGAAGACGTCGATTCGAATCCGGCCGGATCGAAAGATTGTTTTCTGAGTGTTCGATCTTTGTATTAATATTTATCCAATATCTGACCTTCTTCTAATCGTATCGATGGCATACACTAAAATGTTTGCCATCGTGGTAAAAGGATTTACCAATCGGCGTAAGATACTGGCCGCGACACAATGACCAACAAATTTTATTTGTCAGGGTGACGGATGCAGTGGCAGTTCTCACCAGATCTTTGTGATTTAAGGCGTACGACTTCTTTTCATACTACCAATGTCTGTCACTTTATTTTAACCGACTTCAAAAAGGAGGAGGTTCTCAATTCGTCTGTATGTTTTTTTTGTATGTATGTTACGCGATAACTCCGGTATTTGTGAACCGATTTTCATGATTCTTTTTTTGTTGGAAAGGGGGTACTTCCATAGTGGGCCCATTTCATTTTGAAGAAAATCATCCGCTTCGAAGGGTGGCTGTTCACGCAAGAAGATTCATTTTCATAAATAGCGCCTAACATTAATTTAGGAGCAATTACTTGAATGGTTGATTTTGCTATTTCTCCAATTCAATGCGTTTTTCTTTCAATATACTTTGAGTAGTGAGAACCGATGTTTATTATCTCCAGTGTCAAGTCCTGTATAGTGGCGAACTAGGTGATAATTCAATAAAACTTAGCAAATAGACGTAATTCCACATACTTTTGAGGTAGGTTTTTTTAGTACTCTGTACTGAGATTATATAACGACGATATCTTAATTTGTACTAGTTTAAATTGGATTTTTTTGTTTACAAGTTTTTAATAATAATAATAATTCACACACTCACTAGGCATTCCCTGTATAGCAGGTGCTATAGACACACGCGTAGAGAACCACACACCGAAACTCACGAGAGAAATAAATGTAGGTCATACAAATATTTCTACTGGCTCTGGAAAAAAGAAACCCGGGAATTTCATGTGGCAGCCCAGCATGGTAACCGTTCGGCCACGGAGACAATATAATTAATTATACTTATTATGTTGTCACCTTTTTTTTGTATATTTTCATTTCTCGTAATCTTTTTAAATAACAAACATTAATCTAATCATATGGAGTATGAAGTATGATATGAGTATGACCGAATAAATAACCCGAGAGCGAGCCAAATGAATGTCAACTAATTTTACCGCGTGTGCGGCGCGCCTGAAGCGTGCGTGTGCGCTTGATGCGTGCACGATTGCGACATTTCGTTCAAACATTATATACTATCTAGAACAGCCCCCATAGTATTCCGCTTCGATAAAGCTATTTTATCCACATTTAGCTGTCAAATTCGAGTGATTTTAAAATTTTATCACAATAGCGAACATGGCGAGCACCATGACGTCACATTTTTAAGTGACAAACATGCAAGGTCACAGCCGATTTTAAAATATTTGCAAAGTAATTTTATCAACGTAAAAATTGAACGCGACAAACGAGATAAAAATACATTTTTAGTTTCATGGTTTTCGCGGCGATGATTAAATGATAAAGATAGCTATATACGCAACTACATATCGTTGTCCTAGTTCTTCATAATGTATAACAATAGTTCATTACCACAATAAGCGAACTTAGATTTATCAACTGAATTAAATATTGTCATGGGAAGCTTTATCACACATATTCCGCCATACTAAGGCCATTGAAAGATTTTAAAAAAACAACAAATAAAAATGACGCAATTTTGTTTTGTAATTCTCTTATCACCGACATATAATTCGCGCTTATTCAATGAGGGTCGTACAAAATATTTAAATATTATTTTTAGTTTTTTTTTTTATTTGAAATGGAATTCGCAGACAAGCTAGCTCAGAAGTACGCCGAAACCCACCAACGACGGCTCCATCATCACGTGAACGTCGAGGCCATTCTGCTCCTTGACCACACAGATATAAGACGTTTAAACAGGACAAAACTATTTGAACTAGTTTAGTAGTGTATGAATAAACTAAATAGTGACACTGAACAAAAACATGATAACAGTGTCTACGCCTTAATAAATTACAAGAAAAGTGAAAACATGTAAATTATTTATTAGTCTTGTATTTGACTAATTGTAATGTGTTTGTAATGTACTTTACTAGTTATTTTAAATAAATGAAAAAAAAAAACATATTTTTGTAGCAGTAGAGCTCTTTGTGGAAGAGTTCGTCAAGGGAAGTACTGCCACCTTACCTATTTACTAACGCGTTTCGGTTTTATAGGGTGCTGATGAAATTTATGTTCGACTTATACTGTTCTTGACAATAATTTTCAACTTATGTCTCCGGATGAAGGGCGCAGCGGCAGTACCCCTCAGATCTTTGCAATTTAAAGGTCTGACCGGCACTGAAAACCGGCAAAATAAAATTTAGTAGTGAAACATCGATTGTAACTTGCAGCTGCTGACAGCGTGGTACATTAAAAAGAGCTATATTATCATCGAGTATATAATCAGAAATAGAGATGAAATAAGGGCCACACATTCTTATTAACTCATCAGTGACACATCACTTATAAATATCAAATCTCGTTTGCACTGAAATATAGACAGTAACCAACCAACAACTGACCTGTGTGTACGTCTCCGTATATTCCAAAAATATTATGTATTTATTGTAATAAAGGTAAATATCTCTAATGCTGTTTCATTCGGTGGTGTGGGGAAAAACTGCAAAACATCGAATTATAAAACAAACGGAATCAATTTTCATCGGTAATTAAATATTAAACATATGATTTTGCAATTTTCGTCCATTATAGCAAAGCTCAAGTTAACTGGTCGATTTGAAGTGAAACAGTTGACAACACCCGTCAATTGTTTCGAACTCGGGCTGGCCAATCGGAGCGCAGTTGTCACAGTAATGATATGGCAGAATAATTTTCAAACAAATTAAATGACATTTCGTCTGTATTTCTGGTTATGTCTTAGAGGATGGAAAATAAATAGTCCAAGAGTTATGTACTCGATGTATTACTATTCTTTATATTGAAATAGTATCCTTCTCTAAGGAGATCATGCACCCAATACGGGTTGGAGACTTCACCGTTGTTCAAGTGTTGTGACCCTTCTTCACGTAGGTTTAGGTTTCATAATGACAGTTTCCTTCGCCGTCAAGATTCATTGCTACTAAATGTTCACGATTTGATTGAAGGAGCCTAGCCTCCCACTGAGCTACAACAGCTCTTACTCAGAGCCATTATAAAATAATACAAATCTCACCCTTTGTGTTTTAAGACCACATGATATGGTGGGCAAAATGACAACTTTTTAGGAGAATTGTTTGAATACAACTATACTATATATATTTATATTATACGAACGAAATTACGCGATAATTTTTTTGCTTAAATAGAAAACATGGTATAACAATAACTAGGTATGTCTAACAAAAATTTGTTACAAATACCTAGTTCGTATTGTTTTTAAGATTTTCAAATGATAAAAGCACTTTTGACGTATATTCACGTGTTGCTTTATTTCACCAAGGATACGAAATATTCTAAATTCATTCGTTCACTCAAAAATAAAATTTATTTTTTTCTAAATTTTCATTATAAGGCCTTGTTGCTTTATTGTCGATATAATTTGTTATTGTTTGAATTGGAATACTCTGAAAATTTCAGATAAATGACATTGACCATTTTTAATTTTTACCCTATAATACGGTGCTATAGTTTTCAATTTAGCCTACACATTGGTATTAAATTTTTTTATGATATCAGTATCTTTTAGTTGGGAATTGAGCTGTTAAATTTTTAATCAAACTGTTGGTATGGTATGGTGTAACGGGCTGACTTTGTTTCACACAAATTTAAACACAGACGGGGCTTAGTAAAATAATTACAAGATAATGTATTTCGGGCTTAGTTTTGATCCCATGCCTTTTAGAATTTTTAGTACCTTTTTCAGTAGTCATCATTTTTAAGATAATTGTCTCTACACTAATTAGTTGAATAATACTTAGAAATATCATTAAACAGAGTTTCATTTCAAGCATTATCATGCGTTAATAACATTGAGGTCTGCCCATCCCTTCGGAACCATCTTACGTCTCTCCAGCTGTTTTTAATTCGTTTCCACGTTTATGTGCACGTCACTGGTGACAGCACTGCTTTAAAAATAATTAAACTCTTTTAGAAAACGAGTAGGAAGCGGATCGGCACCGGACAGCTTCCCTTTGGCTACAAAAAATATTGAACTGGATGAATAGAATTAAACTTACCGTAAATTGCCCTAAAAATAAAAAAACACTGTTTGAAAATGGAATGCACTTACCTGTCAAAACGGTAGCGCGAACTTTTCCCGTGAATTCCAAACTTTTTAAAGACTGCGTGCACTGTTTTAACTCACCCGGTGGGGATTTGAGCGGAGTTTCCGGACGATCGGGTTCGTGGTGTCGGAGAAATTGAAGAGCGAAGTCGGTACCCACTTCTTCGGATCGCGGGCACGGAACATACGCATACTGCTTTTTAGCGAGCGCCGGCACTGGCGCAACGCGGTGTTTACCGCGCTCGGCCATGCGGCGTCTGACGTGCCGGCTACTCTGCCGCGCCAGCGGTAGCCCACATTGCCGCAGCACCGCCGCCGACACCGGCTTATCGATAAAGCCGGTAACCGGCAACAGCATACAGTATATATTTCAATGAAATATTAAAGACATTTCTTTACATAAATACATCATTGAATAATCTTCTATTGCGTATTTTATTGTCCCTTTCGTATGATTTGTACACTTTGGCTAGCGTTTCTTTGTTACGATAGCCAATGCGGCACCTATAGTTCTTGTTGTCTCGACCTTTACCATGAAAATTTCTCTCTGAGGCTGTCCATTATTAAAGTTATTTTATTTTCACTAAATTTTAGTACGTCGATAAACCTAAAAGAACTTTCCACCAAAGAAGACTAAAGTGGAACCACAGATGGACTATAACACAAACAAAGTTATATGATGCGATAGAATTGCACCTACGAGCATTTGTAGAGTGACAGTGTACCTTGGTACTTTCCGCATTTGAATTTGAAATGACGGTCAAGGTCGGAGAGGCAAGAAAGTTGCTTTTAATTTGTAGCATCCCTAGCATGCGCGCGCACGTGACGCGTGCCGGCGAACGGTATCCGATGCCGGTGGCCGCGGTCGCGCGCGGCACGGTCGATAGCACGTGGACTCTGCAGCATGCGGAGTACTTGCTGCACCGGACACATAGCCGCACATACGGGTTAAATCCTTGTTCGATTAGCCAACCAATAGAGCCTACATTTAGCTAGACAAATGAAGCATAATCTGGCTTCTAATGTAAAATATAGTTGTTTGTTGAATGCTACTAAATAATCACAAATTATTGTTAGTTATTTATAATGAAAATAATGAAGGCAGGCGGTACTCTAATACTGTCTGTTTTAAGATGAACTGTGCCAACCAGAGAGCCATCGTGTGGCATTTACACAAAGAGTCTAATTGTTAAAAATGTTATATACTTAAAAGGCCAATTCTTGAGACTCATTTATTGGACTTCTTTGTAATTTTTGAAATAATAAAAACAACATTTGATTTGATAAAAGTTAAAATAATGAAAACAACTTTTCATTAAACAAAACTCGGTCGGAAACAAAGACTCGTTGGATAATTCAAAGAGGCGCGACATCTGCCGCATTGTAAATTTAACTTTTGCAGCAAAATCTTTATTCTAGACAGGTACATAATATTATAATTACATTTCTTTAACACGTGCTCCAAGTGTACATTACAATTACAATCGTGTCTGCCTTTGCTTTTCAAATGGAAAAAGTTTTGGACAAAAATAAACCTATATTTTACACCAAAGACGAGCATATTTTGTATTTATTAATGTAAAATAAGTACTAGTGGACAGTGGTCGTACTTCAGGTGTTGATTCTCGAAATACGTACTTATACGACACTTTAACGCCAGCGTCTATAAAAAGGTAGTCTCACGAACAAATAAAGTTGTAAGTCATGCGAATCCTTCCTACATTAGGGTCTGAAAAGGTTTTATTACAGCCGTAGCAATTTTTTCTCATAATTTGACTATGAACGCAAGTTTTCATCGTAATTTGATTATATTGAATACCTATGAAGACCCTAATGGCAGCAACAAATTGAGATAAGAATCCCGCAGTGCGGTACCTTGTTATTCATTAGAGTTCGCATAATTAATAATTGTTTTCAAGTGTGAGCACACATTTTTTATGAGTATCAAGTGACGGGACCACCGGGCCGGACGAACAAGTCTTGTATTTGGTGGACAGCAATAGGTGTACCGCAATTTGGTGGACAGCAATAACTGTTATGACAGTTACAGTGCCTGAGTGGCACGTTTAAAACCTTCCGATTTTTGATCGCGTGACGAATTATATACTTTTTTTTAATTAAAAATATCCATTCCATCTCACCCCATGGAAAATGACGATGAGGTCGACTTTGGTAAATAATGCCTATTCACTCTCGCCTTGAAAGGACCCAAGTTATACCGTTCAGAAAACAAGTCTACAAAAGAATTTTCTTTCCACTCCGCAGCAGTTTGCCATATAAGAGGCGAAGCGGTATATGCGTTCGATATGCTTGTATACCTAACGTTTGGCCAGACTCTGTGAAATTATACATACTTTGTTACACGCATTTAAAATTGTGTGTTGTCATATTTTTTCTGCCGTCCATTTTCCCGATTGTGTAATTAAAGAAAAGATTGTCTTTGGTTAAAAGTTTAAGAGCGAACACCCAGTGTCCCCAGGCTGTACATTTTTAGACCTTTACCCAGTCAGGGAATTCCACTCCATAGCCGTTCGCCATATAAACGTGGAAGCGTAATGCTTCTTGCGAATCCTTGGAATATCCACTACATAGGGGTGGAACCCCAGCCTACGGCTAGTCCCCCGATGGGGAAAGGCGAAGGCGGAATTAAATCGTGCAATTCCCTCACTCACGCGCACTCCAGAACCTGTCGACGCGACAGGTTAGGACAGGACATTTTTTACAAATATCCAAATAATTTTCTACTTGCCAAATATATTTAAAAGTAATTGGACGAAAGTAATTTTCATATTTTTGAGTAAGGACTGTGTTGTTGACAAAGCCACGGCGAGGGTTATTTGGGTAAGTGAGCAGCATATAACCCTATTAGGTAGAACCACAGACCCTTTTGACTTATAATTTATCCGGTAATTTTTGTGTATTTCTGTTTTATTCTTTTTATGTGCAACTTTAATGTAAAAAATTGTAAATTATTTTAAAATAAATTAGCTACGTTCGATTAAATAAATGTTAATCTTCTTAAAAAAAGAAATCGGAATCTTACTAAAAAAAACAAGATTTAATCATAATATCGCACTCTCCGCAATATTCATACAATAGTGCACTAACTCAAAAAGTATATTTTTTCAAAACCGATGAAAAGCTAATTAGGTACTCGCTTCCCATGAAAGATTTTTGAAATTTATGATAGGTTAAAGTTTTTTACAGTTATCCAAACAATTTTCTTCTTTCCAAATATATTTAAAAGTAAAAGGGCAAAAGTAATTTTCATATTTTTGAATAAGGAGTGTATTGTTCAGGACTAGCTTACAAAAGTTTGACTTAGACTCAACTCAAAGTGGCGCAGAGTCGAAGCGTCGCGACGCATCATGTTTTTTGTCGTTTTCAAAAGTTACCGAGGCGAAAATGGTGCTCGCATACTGTACCTTAAGGAATATGGCCTATGTTTTATAAGTCAAGTACAGGATCTTAACACTTGAGATTTAAATTCAACTCCATACGATTGCGTTAAAAACAGCCCGAAATCCAGTGACAAACTTATATAGGTACCTGGCATACGTATACTATACAACAACATATACACAAACGACGTCATAGGTTACCTTTACGCGTACGGGCGTAAACAAGTCTAAAATTATTTACGTTAGATCTAAGTCATAGATAGCTATGTACTAGCATGTAGACAGACTGTACGTTCAGACTACTCACTCAGATTTAACTGTCAAAGAATTTGAATGTCTTTCCTTGTCCAGGGAAGTACTGCCACCTTACCTATTTCTACCGCCAAGCAGTATTGTGAGCATTACTGCGTTCCAGTTTGAAGTGTAAGGGTGCTGGTTAAAAGGCAGGCACATAAGACTTACCAACTTATATCTCTCTAAGATCTTCGTGATTTCAAGCTCTGAGTGACACTACAACTGTTATGGATAGGCCTGTCGCTTACCATCAGGCGCACGACTTGTTCCTCCCGTCACTTAGTATTTTAATTTAAAAAAAAGTTATATAAATGTTATTTGAAGAAATTGTTGTTTGAACTTTCGTTCAATACATTACAGAAGCTGCCATTAAGACATTATATTTACATTATATGAGATTTGTAATACAATGAGCTCTTCAATACTTTTAAAGCTTAATCTGACGAACGTATTTTAAATCGTTTTGCTTTGGGGTAACGTTGGCAATATTAAAAGAATTTTTGTCCTGCAAAAACGTGCCGTCAAGGCCTTTTTATTACCTCCGTGTGTCTTTCAGAGATAAGTTTAAAAATAATCTCAGTACAGAGTACTAAAAAACCGACCTCAAAAGTACGTGGAATTACATCTATTTGCCAAGTTTTATTAAAATCGGTCAACGGAAAGTGCGCAAACCCGGATTCATCCCCTAGTTCGCCACTATACGGAACTTGACACAGGAGATAATAAAAATCGGTTCTCACTCATTGACTTACAAATAAATGGACGACGGGTCTAATACAAAAACCACGAAAAAAATGTCCCAAGTCAACCTATTCGAAATTTAAATTGTTATGTCATCGCAGTATCGCGCTGTCAGTCGAACAAATGAAGACTAAAGCGGAGTGTCGCGCTCTGTATACGATTTTAGCGCCTTACAAGTGCGGACACTTTTTAGCGCGGACCCGACATCCATATAATTGTACGTCAATGTTCTCACTACTCAAAGTAATTTGAGAGAAAAACGCCTGGAATTTGAGAATAGAATAGAAGAAAGCAAAATTAATCATTAAAATAATCGCTCCTTATAAAAAAATTTAGGCGCTATTTATAAAAATTCCATCCACCCTTAGAGGTGGTGGAGATTTTCTTCAAAATTAAATGGGACCACTATGGAGGTACCCTCTTTC